>NC_137958.1:41174398-41199398 GCF_963924665.1 Micromys minutus
CCTACCCACACGCACACATACATGATGTGCATGCTTACGCACACACTCATGAAGGGCCAGAGACACAGCTGATGAAATAAAAGAGGTGCCGAGTTTTCGAGCACAAAAGTGGCAGAATTTACAACCCCTCCAAGGTTTTCCAGTCTCTGCTCATCACTAATTCCGGATACACTGCCATGTCACCCTGGTGTAAACTAGACTGCCTGCACTTTTAATCTTGAATTCTAACAGTTTTAGATACTTTTGTTTTTCTTAGAAAAATTTCCATATTTGGTCTCATTCAAAATCACATCTATCGGGAGAATACAAGCCTTAGCTAAACACATCAGGTAGGTTTGAGTAACATTGTCTTCCTATACAGATTCAGCAAGTAAGAAGCCATGTGTGAAACCCTGGCATCTCATTCATATAAGCTGTTGTAAAGGTCTTTTCATCCAGCACCATGGCTGCTCTGACAAGGGTTCATATTCAAAGACCTTCAAGGTCTATGTGTTCCAGCTGGAATGCAGGCACTCTGTGGGCCAATGACCCATGCCAGGAAACTTGGTAAGGTTGAGTGGGTCCTCCCAATACCCAGGCACCCAACTGAGACTGTATGCATCTTCCTGCTCCCTACTAGCTTCCTGGCCCAAAACACGTGACCACATTCCCCACCACTGTCACGTAGCCCGGAACAGAGTTCTCCATGCTAATGAGGTCCTGAGGGTTTAGTCAATAGCTTCCTTTTCCAGACACTGCATCCTGCAAAAGGTATTTAATCTCTGGTCCATCCTGAGGAGTTGGTATGCACCCATTTTCCACGATGAACAATCAGTAAACAATTTGGAAGCAAGGACTATCTCTCTTATCAAGAACCACCATGGGGAACATGGAGGAAGCCTTTGCCTATAGAGCTGCTGCCTAAGCTTCCTGTAGAAGGACCCCCTGGGCTCCCAGACAACTAACTGCCACTTAGCTAACAATTTTCACCAATGAGCTAAGCCGGAGTTCCCCATTCCCCTGGCCCTGGGCTCCTCAACATCCTCAGCTCATGGGCCCCCAACTCCAATCCAAACTCTAATCCAAACTCTGCTTGGCATAGAGGTGCCTGGATGTCCAGGAATTTGGGAGCCACTGACCCTGGGGTCTTAACCGCAGGCTGAGGGACCCCCAACCTTCATTCTGACTCCTCTGAGTGGCACCCCAGCAGCAACTGGATGCCTGAGAGTTATAGAACTCAGCTTTGGTCTCCCACATCCTAGGCTGTGTTTTCCTACACTCCCCCATTGTTATTACAGCACTTCCCTAAAGCACAGCAGGGTGAACAGTAGAGCATCTCCATTACCGGTCCCGCTTGCCCAAGTGGTGTGTGTCACACCCCTGAGGTGGGTACGAACATGGACCCACAGCCCTCTGGTATGATCTGACTGGAATACAGGCTTACCCTTAATATACACCTTTAATCCCTAATACTGAAGCTAAGTCTAGTTTATAAAAATGAAGCAGGCATGTTTGAAAGTGAAGTCTAATTAAGGGGCAGGCAGAGTGACAAATCAAAGAAAGATGCAGAAGAGAGAAATAGGACGTGCCTATCTTTCATGAGGAGAGAAAAGAGGGGATACTTAAGAGCAGTGCAGAGGGAGCAGTTTGTTCATGCGTTCAGTTGAGTTCATGCAATCAGTTCAGTTCCGTTCCACTGAGTGCAGCTCAGTAAGTTTAGGAAGTTGGGGTTTTGTTCATGAATTTGTTCATGAGTTCATGCAGAGTTCGTTAAAGCCAGAAGATTGGGACAAATCATCTGAATTAGTTTGAGCCCATGCAGAGCAATCTAGCAAGAAGGCAAGAGAAGCCAATTTGAATCAGTCATCTTAGAAGATTAGATTATAGGGGGAGGCTAGAAGCTTCCAGGCCTAGGTCTAGGGACAGTTAGAGCAAAGAAAGAAATGCTCTGGAAGCATACCACGCCATGTATGTTCACAGCTTGGCTATAACTCTCTTCCAACTCCATCATCTGAGGAAATAAAAGCAACATTTACAAACTGTCTCCTCCCCCTCCCCCCACTGTCTTGTCTTTTGTATTTATTCTTAAGTTTCATGTAGGAACGTTGTAGCTTTCACATTAAATTGTTTGCCCATTAAACAAAGCTTTAACCCAAAGATTAGATCACACCTCAAATGCAATGTTTTTGATGTTAAATTGAAGATGAAAAGAATATTTCTCAATGGATTTTAAGTCCAGTAATGGAGAGAAACAATTAAGCTTTTGGTAGCTAAATGTAAATGAAGCAAACAATAAATAGAATTTTAAATCCTTGTTCTCCCTAGACAGAGCCCCACATATATTCATGCTTTATTTATTAGTAGTTCTAAAATGTTCTCTTAGCTTCTGTCATTAAGTATTTTCTAGGTTTCTTCAATGATCCTGGAAAACATCTCCCATAGGTCATTGTTTTAAAACAGAATGCTAAAGACAGAGTCTACAAAACTCTTTAGCTAAAGGCCTGAACCAGTTAAATCCATTTCTACCCTTAGCCTGTGGGTTCCCACTAACGTTATTCTCTTTCTCTTTGGTAGCCTGACATCAACACCTCAGTCCAAAGAGTTGAAGGAAAACACGGACAATACAGATAAAGTCGGTAACGTCTGCAGAACGCTCATCTTCTCTCGTGTGTTTCAGGAATACATGGGAAGCACAGGGTAGAATATAGATACTTGATGTATTTATTTTCTTGGGACAATGTATTAGTGAATTGCCAGTGCCTTTAATCCTGTCATCAAACTCCAAAACGATAAGATGATACTCTAACTGGCAAGTAGGAGAGACTTTTCTGGAGCCTCTCATTGCTATTTTCTTGTCAAGATGGTTCTGTTTGTTCTCTACTATAACTCTAAGAAGTGATCCACACTAAATTACACAGTTACGCAGGCTGTGACCCATTATCGTTTATTTTGATCTATCAATGTCTACACTGTCACCTTTATCCTGGCCTCCATCTCTGTCCCTCCATTTTCATCCATTTTGATCACTACATTTACTTCCACACCCGTCTCTATCTATCCCTTATCAATATCCTTTATCTCTTGCTCTTTTCTAGTCAGCTGTGTTTTCTTCTACAAAAGAGGCTCCTCCGGGAGAAAGATGGTCAGGTCAGTGAGTTTTTATTTATATTTACCTATCACGTTCATGCAGTTACAGATAAATAGTATAAGCTTGGATTTGCGTAGTTTCCTTTCCAAATCCTTTCTCCAACTGTTAGATGGGTGTATTTTCTTATTTCTAATGCTATGCATTTTTGCCATCTTTTGAACCATGTCCAACCCACAATATTTTGGGCTCTTATGAGAAATAATCCAAAAAATACCAATTAACCCCACTTTTGTTATTCCTAATATTTATGTTTTTTCTATTTTCATATGTATTTGGTATAATTAGTTCTCTCCTTCTGCACCCTAAATTCTGAGAAAATATAGTCTAAAATTCTAAAAAAAAAAGAAACCAAAATCTAATTAATACTGAAATTTTCTGTTTGCTAACATCCTTGCCAGTATTATGCAAACTGTGATATATTACATACTTATTATTCATTTACACACTTATCTTTTAAATCCTCATTCCTTCTTTAGCCAAGGGTTTTCCTAAGTATCATCTAAGTTTCCAAACAAATGTTTCAGGGCTAGGGATGTGGTTCCCTGGAAGAGCGCACTTCCCTGGTGTGCTTGAACCCTTGGTTTTAATCTCCGTTCCCACCAATGAATGAATGGTCTTACTTCTATCTCACATCTGATATGAAATTTATTTGAAAAAAAACAAAAGATAGTATTGCCATATTTTAATTGTAAAGTTTAAATTTTATTGTATTAATACTGTTGTAAACACAATGCTTTTTAGATGTTTTTTATGGTACAACTTTAAACCTGCCTTTCTGATTACTATAGCTCGAAAAGTTAGAAAAGAATATCCATCCTCTTTCTAATTAAGCAGTTTTTGCTAATGCTTAATTACAATTGAATTTTGAGAATTGTAGTGATTACTCTTTTTTTTTTTTTTTTGCTTCTTTATATTTTGTATTTATATTTATGTAACATTTTCTTCAAAATAATATTTTTACTGATTTTTTTTTTAATTTTCATGCCATACACCTCATCACACTGTCCAATCCTCCCATGGCTCCCCTTTGGGCCTCCAAAATAAACTAATTAATAAATAATAACAGCTATAACAATGAATGATAAAGAGTCGGATTGTGCTGTGCACATACTCGCTGAAGCACGATCAAACTCTCTGTGTGCAGCATCCTAAAGAAAACTGGGTCCTTCTCCACCTCAGTCCCTACCAGATGCCACCAATTGTGGAGAACTACTGTTACTTTGGGAGCAGGGTGGACACAGAACTCTTCTGTGTCCTTCTTTCTCAACTGGTCCTTGATATCACTGTCAGAGCAGCTTCCTTGCTCCTGTTTGTCAAGAGCATGGAACATGGGCTTTCACAGGGCCTCGAGGGGAGGCACAAGCCAGTTACATCACTATGGCATCCTGCAGCATGTGTGATGTCCAGTGGACATCAACATAGATTCACACTACAGCATAAAGCACAGACATTCACAAGGCCTTTGGTGATAACTCCAGGTACAAACATCAGTACAGACGCCAGGGACAGTAGGTCCTTGGAACCCAGTCTTGGCCCTCAGCAACAGCACGGGCTTGGACATTACCAAGGCCTCAGGTGTCAGAGCATGCTACTCACATCAGCCTGGCCTCCAGCCACATCACGACCACTGTCCCACACCTGGCCCTCCATGGCATATTGGAGCACCATTGTGGTCCCTTGAGGAGGTCCAATCCAGAATGTGAGCCATTTCTTATCTCAGGACCTGGTCATTACCCAGAGCTGACTGCTGAGTCTCAATGGCAGACCCCACTAGACACGTATATGTTCCATGTTGACCTCAGGCCTCTCTCCCTCTCGTTACTGCCTCTCTCCGCAGCGCACACCCTGTGCTGCCCTTTCATCTTTCCAAACTCTCCACCACACATTCACAGTGCCCATCCACCCTCAAGATCAGGCAGGTGGGGTGGTTATATATTGTATATAACGTATTAAAGTCTGTTTACTAGCCATTGCTATTGGTAGGGTTACTGTTTTTTCCATAGTAGCTCTTCTAGACTGTTACTATGTCCAGGGTTTCAGTGTCACTGGATATGAATATTATTATACCCTATTTTATTGATTCTTATCTGGCAAGTACTTTTAGCCTTTAGCCCTTTTTAAAGGTTTCTTCTTCCTTTTGGTTTCTTCCTTATTATCTTGAGATATTACTTTATTGTCATGGTATCTCGTGAACATTTCTGAAGCAATGATTAATTTTTACAGATTTTTGGTTTATTCCACTAGTTCTATTTCCTGACTATTTTTCCTGGGCCAGCCCCAAAATGTGACAGAAATGGCTTCACTTCATTTGCAGTAACTAAGGAGCTTTGGGGACAATCTGGTGTTGATTTTGGCACTGTTGACATTTGAGGTATATCAAAGTAAAAACTGTTATTGTCAAAAGTTGTTGCTTCTGTGCTATTAATTTTTCCTGTTTATAGAAATCTCCTGATGGAGAGCTGTGATTTGATCTTCTTCCAATATTGCTATTCAACATTGTGGCAATTCAGTACAAAAATATTTGACATTTCCTTCTTTTCTCCTGAGATAATGCTTTCTGCCTTTTATCTAGTTGAATATGACACACCTCCAATTCTTCCTTATTTCCTATTTAGTATTAACTGCAGAAGTTTTAAGTTTTTAAAAGCAGAAATGATCTTCATTGGAACTACACTTCTTACTTGCCTTTAGATTAGACATTTTCATTAGAAACCTTGGTGAATTATTCCAGAGATCTCTAATTGACACACAAATCTGAAAAACGCATTTCAGGAAAGAGAAGATGGGGTACACTTAAGTCAATTTTTGAAGGTTTTATCGAAGAATGAGCTATGGGATCCTAAGCCCTAGTTCTGAATTCGGCGGGCATTGCAAGATTGTCATGAATATTCCAATCTTAAGTATGCACAAGAGATGAGAAAACCTGCATCATTTTCTCATCATGGAAAGGATTCATCATGAGCAGTACAGTGAAAAAATGGTTAGGTACATCTTCCGAATCGACTTAATCGTTCCCGTTACTGAGGGATGCATTCTTCCCCCTAACTAGTCATTTTAAAAGACCTGGGCTTGTTTTTCTTCAATTTTCCAAGCTAAACTTTGCTGCATGAGTTTTCTAATCGGGAGACTTGGAGCATGTCCATTTCATAGCTCCAGGTTCGCTGTCACAAGGGCGAATGCAGTCCATGGGTACATAAAGAAAATCCTTCTCAGCGAAGCTTCATTTTGTGAATTGAACACACGCCATATTTCTGAAGGGACTGGTGTATCTAACAACCTAAAGCTGGCTAATGTTTACCCGTCACTTCATAAAGACTTGGTCATCTAATCATCAGCAGGAGGTCCAAATGAGGTGGTCTTATGTTTAGGAGAAAAACTGTTTTCCACATCTATGAGTATGAAGCCTGGAGCCCTGTGTTTGTTAGTTCCAAGTGTCAGACATCTAGGGTGTGGTCCTTTGGAGCTTCTCTCTGCCAAGCCCAAGTAAGGAATGTAGTCCGGCAGGATGAAGTGGAGGACAAGGCGATGAAACACTGAGTGTAAGAGACATAATTGCCTCTTGCTGTCACTGGTCTTAGTGGTAGGTCTTCCATTGCGCCCGTGTCATTAAGAGCTGGACCAAGGATGGTAATGCTTCTTCCATTAACTTCACCACTGATCATCTTGATGTCTATTGAATTTTCTGGCCAGCCTCCTCCAAGGACCAGCTCAGCTCTTCTGAAGGGATAACAAACTACAGGTCACCATGCAGACTGGCGTTCTTGATCCTCGTGGCTTCAGACGCAGAGTGAAGCCGTGTTCTCACCTCCAGTTGTGCTATTGCAGAGACACAAAGCATTTGGTGAGCGTTCCTATGGAGTATTAATGGCAGGATAATGGCTTCAAGCAGTTCTCTATGTAACTGTTGTCCTCAGTGAGTTCCCCTTCCCACTGCCAGATGGGAGGGAAGGGGACACTTGCTGTCAAAAGAACCGTCCACAGTGAGAGCAAAGAGCTATGCCCTCCACTTTTACAGTCAAGAGATGCTTTGAATAAAGTCAGAAAGATCAATGGGGTTACTTCCTGGGGGACAGGTGCAGCTGTCTGTGATTTAGACAAGGGGATTCACAGAAAGTCGGGGGAAGTAGAGAATAGGTAAGTTAGAAGTAGTGTATGGAATAAGTGTTGTACTTCTTCATTTTGGGAGTCTCTCTCTTTCTTTCTCCCTCCCGCCCCTGCTCTGTCTCTCTCTCTTTTCTCCCTCCCTCCCTCCCTCTTGATTTGCTGTTATCTGGTTTGATCTTTATATATATATATATATATATATATATATATAATTGAATATATATAATTGAATATATATAATTGAATATATATATAATTGAATATATATATAATTGAATTACAAATGTATTTTTAATTCATTTGTTTTATTTGTTGGCAATTTTATACATGCATACAATGCATTTTGATTGTATTCAACTCTCACTTTCCCTCACCTCCTCATAAATTGATATGTTAGTTTTGTTTTGTTATTCTGATAAGCCACTGGGTCTAATTAGTATTACCTACATGGGGTAGGGCTGTCCACTGGAACATGGTCAAACAACTTGTAGCCTTACTCCTGAAGAAAACGAATCCGCTCTTGCTTAGTAGACAACAACTACCAAAGATTTTTCAACTAGGGCTAGGGTTTCTTGAGCCCTCATCCATTCATGTGGGAATGTTGATTGGCTTGGTCTTGTTCAAGCAGATACAGCTGCTGTGAGAGTCCATGCGTACAGCAGTCCTGTTACGTTTCTATAGCACCTTTCTTTTTTTTTATTAAATTGGGTATTTCTTTATTTACATTTATTTTGTTACAAATGTTATCCCCTTTCCTGATTTCCCCTCTGCAATCCCACTATCCCTTCCCCCTTCCCCTGCCTTTATGATGGTGCTCCCCCATCTACCCACTCCCCACCACCTCCTTGCCCTGGTGTTCCCCTACACAGGGACATCGAGCCTTTCCAGGACCAAGGGCCTCTCCCCATGTTGATGCCCAACAAGGCCATCCTCTGCTACATATGCAGCTGGAGCCACAGGTTCCTCCATGTGGACTCTTTGGTTGGTGGTTTAGTCCCTGGCAGCTCTGGGGAACCTGGTTGATTGATACTGTTTTACTTCCTATGGGGTTGCAAACCACTTCAGATTTTTTAGTCCTTTCCCTGCTTCCTCTATTTGGGATCCTGTTCTCAGTCCAATGGTTGGCTGAGAGTCTTCACCTCTGTATTTGTCAGGTTCTGGCAGAGACTCTCAGGAGACAGCTATATCAGGCTCCTGTCAACATGCACTTCTTGGCATCTCCAGTATCGTCTCAGTTTGGTGACTGTATATGGGATAGATTGACAGGTGGGGGCAGTCTCTGGATGGTCTTTCCTTCAGTCTTTGCTCCACTCTTTGTGTCCATATTTCCTCCTGTGAATATTTTGTTCCCCTTTTAGAAGGACAGGAGCATCCACACTTTGGTCTTCCTTTCTCTTGAGCATCATCTGGTCTGTATATTATATCTTGGGTATTCTGAAATTTTTGGACTAATATCTGCTTATCAGTGAGTGCACACCCTGTGTGTTCTTTTGTGACTGGGTTACCTCACTCAGGATGATAGTTTCTAGTTCCATCCATTTACCTAAGAAGCACCTTTCTATAGTACTTTCTCCACACTCTGGCTCTTGTAATCTTGCACCATCTGTGGTGTTCCCTCAACACTGAGGCTAAAAAGCTTTAAAAAGAGATCTGGAGAGATGGTTCAGAAACTAAGAACAGTGCTGCTCTTCCAGAGGTTCTGGGGTTTAATTCCCAGCAGCCATATGCTGGCTCACAACCATCTGTAATGGGATCCGGTGCCCTCTTCTAATATGTCTGTAATGGGATCCGGTGCCCTCTTCTAATATGTCTGAAGACATCTACAATGTACTCACATACATACAATAAATAAATCTTGAAATAGTAAAAAGAGTTCTGAAAGAAAATAAAGATCAAATCAGATAACAACAAAACTCCAGAGCCTATTGATCCACACTGATGCTAAAATCCCAACTCTCTACTCAAGACAAGTACTATGTTTAATCTATAAAAAGGCTGAAAAATATTGCCAACATGACCATAACAAATAATATCCTGTGCCTCGCAATACTGTACTAGCTTCACATCCAGACATTTTGGCAGGGGTTTAGAGTGCACCTCTTGCTTGTGCATGAAACCATGTGCTCTGAGGGTTGAAGGGCGTCAAGGTTCGTCTAGCACAGTGCTCAGATCAGCGCATGAGACAATCTTCTAACTGCATCTAACCCATTTGACAGGGCTCTTTATTCAGTTACCCAGAGGATTCTTGTGGGAGCACAACCATCGTGCAGGATGCTATAGTGAGACTTGGGGTAGGGGGTGTCAACCAAGCCTATGGTTTCTCTTCCATAAAACTTACTTTTTTCGAAACATTGTAGCAGTTAGCAATTTAATCTGCTGTTTCCCTCACTGTAATCTTGTCCCCTTCCCTCCCTAATACCAAAAGCCACATACCATCCTTCAGCCAAATATGTCAAAATATGTTCTGGAATGTTGTCCAGTGGCCCTCTGGGAGTAATGGGAGTTCTATTTATAAGCATGCCTATTCCCCAAAGCCTCTTGATGGTCAGCCTTTATCCTTATCTATTTCATTGTTAATATTTTTAAATTTCTTTGTACCTACCAGAGATGACAATCATGATCAAAATCCCCCTCCTTGGACTGCTGAGATGGCTCAGGGGCTAAAGGAGTTTGCCGACAACTTTGACTACCCACGTTTGATCCTTGGGACTCATGTTGGAAGAAGAAAATCAACTTCTATGAGTTGTTCTTTGACCTCCACACATGCACCATGGCACACAGCTATCTGCACACACACACACACACACACACACACACACTAAAAATAATAAAAATAATAATTTTAAAATGCATCCTTCTACTACTAAGACCAGCTTGCACTTGCATAGTGCTAATGTATAATAACAGTTCTAGAATACTTATCTTATTCCTTTTTGTTGTTGCTATTGTACAAAATGTTCATGGCCTCTTTATTCATCAAAACTCCGACCTGGACAGAGCTCCCTTGTCCATGAACAGGGAAGGGGACAGGCATTTTTTGATTTATGTTGACAAGAAAAGACTTAATAATAGACAATAACATTCTATTAATATCACAGCATGAAAAATATTAAAACACGCTGAGCAAAATGAGTCCGATTTATTACTTATGATGTATGTCTGCATGTGTAGGTTGATGAGCATGTGTGAGTGAAGTTGCCTGAAGAGACCAGAAGAGGGCACTAACGAGAGAGCTGGAGTTACATACAGGTGGTTACGAGCTACTTAATGTAGGTGCTGGGAACCAAACTTGAGTCTGTTCTTACCCACTAAACACCCTTAAAAGTACATGTATATGTTAACACTGCTCTCATTTTAAAAGAAACGAGTAGGCACTCATTTCAGTCCCATTTTACAAATTAACACACCAAGGCACGAAAACTATGCAAGTGCATAGAAATGGGAAGCAAGCTTGGGCACTTCCAATAGATACTAAGTATCTGAATTTTCTTTACTGACATACCTTCCTGCCACCCCCTTTTTGCCTGAATACACAGTCCTAAAAACAAACAACAAACAAACGAACAAACAGGAAAAGTTGCCACTTCCTCCAGGGTTCAATGTTAGAAGAATATAGAGAAACACTAGCCTAAAGGTATTTTCTTGTGGAAACTGACTTTTTTGCTGTACCAGCAATGGAAGACAGGGAGTGTTGTAGATGCAAAGTAAGAAAGTGCTTTACTAATCAACTATAAGCCCTGTGTGTGTTGGTGGTGGTGGTGGTGGTAGTTTTGTAGTGTGTGTGGTATATATGTACTTGTGAGTGATGAATGGTGTATATATATGTATGTGCTGTGTGTGCATGGTGTTGTAGGGTGTGTGTGTGTATATATGTGTGGTATGTGGTATGTTTGTGTGTCTGTGGTGTGGTGTGTGTGTATGCGGGTATATGTGGGTGGTGTGTGGTAATCTTGTGTGTGTATGTGTAGTGTGTACTGTGTGTGGTGGTGTATGTATATCTGTGTATGTGGTATATGGCATGTGGTGTGTGTATTTGATGTTATAGTATATGTATAACGTGTGTGTGTGTGATATGTGTGCAGTATGTGTGGTGTTGGTAGTGTGTGTCTCTGTGATGATGATGATGATGTGGGGGGGGTGTCTTGTGTGTAGTATGAGTATATATGGTATGGTATGTGTGTGTAATGGGTCATGTGTGCTTGGTGTATATGTGGTATGTGTATGTGTGTGTGTGATATGTGTGTATGATGCGTATATATGTTCTGTGTGTGTATATATGGTGTGTGTGTATATATGGTGTATATGTATGTATAATGTATGTGTATGGTGTGTGTATGTATGTGTATATGTGTGTATTCTGTGTGTGTGTGTGTTGTGTGTTCACTTTGAGACCGTTTCACTAGTTGCTCAAGGTGGCCTTGAATTCCCTCTAAAGACATCTTGATCTTAAAAGTTGCCTCAGCACACAAAGTAGTTAAATCTCTTCTAAACAAGATAATGATTAATCGTCTTATATTCTGTTTGCAGTCTCCTTCTCATCAGAATCTTCCGATAGAGTGAGAGTCACAAAATCTCTTACAGTTTCATGTATCGGTAGGCTCACTCAGTGCATAATTACACACAAATAAATCCCCGAGGTAATAAAATTAGTTTGCATAAACCCAGGTGTTTCACTTAGGGTGGAGAGCAGCGGGGTTCATGCTCTAAGAAACCCAGAAAACCCCAATCTTACAAAAATACTCTCACACTCCTTCTGCAAAGGATGCAGAATGTGCCCTTCCTGTATCCGACATGGGCGGGTAATATCCAGCTGCTCTCCAAAGTGAGCAAGTATGGAACGTTCTTCCACACAACTTCTTGAGGCTGAGTATCTATGAAAATGGGATTTTTCTAAAACTCTCACACTCTGTCTCTTGAAAGATTTACACGAGCACTGACCCGTTCTCATCCTGAAGGCAGACACAGTCCCGGGTTCCAAACCACTGAGGCTACCTTCCAGGTTTTCTTCTCCTATGTGATTAATGTATCATAGCAAAGCGCATTGTGATGAGGGCAAGGTTATATCATTTATTTGAGGACAAGGACGTAGCACAATCAGGCTCTGTATCTCCAATTAATTGGAGTCTTAGCTAAGGTCACCCTTGTAGATTCCTGTTCCCATCCGTACACCCTCTTATAAGTAAACACATACCATGTCTGTCTATCTGGGTCAAGATAAGCATGGTATTTCTGGATCTTTTAAAATGTTCCTATTCACATTTAAGAAAATGTGTGTTCACCCATGATGCCTATGTTGAGAGAACAGGTCGTATAGATGCAACCTTCTTATAGCTGAGGTTTGAAGGAGGTTTAGGCAGCCAATCTAACGCCATCTATTTCCATAAAGGACTATGAAGCCTATGCTGGTGATATGACCAAATGGTAAGAGAAGGCCGACTATTTGAAAGGCCAAGAAACAGTGTTAAGTAAATGGATGGAGAAACTAGGACTGGAAGATTAAATGGGGACAGGGATGGAATGGGGGAGTAACAGAGTCAGTGTGCAGAAGAGCAGCTAACACCAAAGGCCTTTCAACAGCCACATGGCCGTCTACTACTGCAGAAGCTTCCCAAATACACACAGATGCAAAGGACTATTTCAAGTGCGCCTACCATACAACAGAGGAGACGATGCCCCAACTAGGCATCTTATGCTTACAAATAAATTGTCCCCTTACCAGGAATGGGTTACATCTTGTCATGTCATTCACCAAAGGGGTCCCATAGACTCACCCAACATTACAGGCTGTTTCCAACGCTATCGGATGTTCACAGCACCTAAATGTAAGGCCTCGTTGCTAAAGACATCACTTACTTATGGCACCCAACATGAAGAAATGAAGCTGATGGCCAACTAGAAACTCCACATCTACTGACTAGCAGTTATAGTACTGATATGTACTATGCAAGCTACTGGAGGAAAAAAGTAAGCCTCACAATCACCCAGCTATGGAGCCCTGTGGTCTACAATAATGACCTGCCTACAAAGAACAATGTGCAATCATGGTGCAAATGTTATAGAAGCAACCAATAAGAATTGATTGGATTTAAAGCCTGCTCCACGAGACGATGCCTATACTTGATACTGCTAGGGACCAAGACAATATAGATTTAAGGCCCTAGGATGAAACACAGCACTAATGTTGTGCTAAATGACCACAACAATGAGGTATTGCTGTACCTGTAGATTGGTGTACTGTACAACTCTTATCAGAGAAGCTTCTTTTGCAGCACATGGTAATTCATACAGAGATTCATAATTGAACAATGCTCAGAATGAGAGATTTGGGGTTTTGTCATACTCCTCCACCACGAGGTTTAGGGATCTGTGGAGAAGAGGAGGTGGGATTATGTAACCCCAAGGAAACAGCATCTTCCAGACACAGCAGTTCTGGTTCATATATGAAATCACTGAGCATGTGACAGTATGCACAAAGCCTGCACAAGTTCAATCCAGACAAGTCACAGCATTGAGAAAAGGAATTGAGTTCAGAGGCCCTTTCGTAGTCAAGGAGCTATTTGCAATCAATAACTGTAGGGAGAGGAAAAATAAGTTTTCTCCAATGGAGTAACAGTGGTTAGTATTAACCACAGTCCAGAGCAAGCCCCTTCCTTGTAGTTGGCCAATACAAAAGAGACTTCATCATCTTCTGTTTCCTTCTTTGTTATTTTTATTTGGTTTGGTATTTTTGTTTCTGTTTGTTTTATGAGTTTGGGTGGGTTTTTTAATATATATTTTAGAAAAACAAAAGACATGAAGTTCTATGTGTATGAAGGTGGGGAAGACCTGGGAGAAGTCGGGAAGTGAATATGAAATATATGAAAAATTAAAACCAATATATTTATAAGATATATCTATATCTAATTTGTAGGTTTGTGAATAAAATAGTCCACTATGATTTTTTTCCCTCACAAAATAACACTCTCCTATTTTTTTTAAGACAAGCTATGGGAAAGAGAAGGAAACAGTGTGGCACATGTCAGAACGTGTGATGATAAAGTAGAAACCTATGACCTTGAAATAAATGAACACATGCACTAAGCCATGAACACCGAGTGCGAGAAGATGATGCACTTATCCAAGATTTGTCTCTGCAGAGTAAAGGACCTTAGTTAGTGATGTGCAGGCTTCTTACTGTGAGACAAGAATCCCCAAACCACCTTTAAATATAAAACAAAGCATATGTAAAAAACCCAACTACCATGCTTTTATGGAGTCTGAACTGTGAGCGGGGTTAGAGCACAAAGCTTGGGTCCACAGGCGGGCCAGGAAAGAGGTGTGGGTCACAGTGAGGAAGGTGCTTTGTTTATTCAGAAGCTGGAAAATCTGAAAGGAAGTTTGGACTCTGACAGAGGTGAAAGGAGAATGGAATAGAAATATTTTCCCACAAACACTCCTAAGTCAGGAATTTATGTGACTGACTCATGATACACAACTGAAGTTTGAGATGAGCATAAAAAAAAAAAATCATGAGTAATTTTTCTGACCTTTTTCCCCTGCATTTCTGTTTTTGAAAGTGTACTCCCCCCCCCCCCAGGGTTACAGCATTTGGAAATCTTCCCACTCAGAATACAAAACATTCTTCCTCTATGCTAATTAGTCCATAATTAATGCCTGGCTGCTGTCCTCCCTTATTGTAGACTGAGAAAAAGGCGCCCAGCCTCTGTCTCTTCCCCAGCTGAATAATGAGGACCCCATTAGCATCGATAAGTTGTTACAGGCCCTGAATGAGGTTATGTACATAACGTGCTTCAGTGTGAGCCTAGAATATATTATTTCACTGTGAGTGGAATTTATATTAAACCCATAACTGATTTTTACTCATTATTTAAGTCCTAGTAACTAAATCTTTGTGCTTCTGTTCTAATTTTAAAATACCACCCACAATTGGTCCTGAACCTGCCTTACAGTTGGCTATCTAATGTAAATGGAATAGCTTCTTCTTTCTAAAAATATATATCCTAAATTAAGATATGAATTTTCCCAATACAATGAAGTATGCACTTCCTTTCCACTCAGGCATATTAGACAAAATACAATCACATCTAGGGGGGCAGAACATAAAGCAGCCTTTCATCCACCAATTATGACTCTGTGTTCTCTTATCAGGAAGCTGGTATGGGACCGTGTATATCCAGGGGCACAGCTGGGAAGGGTGTGCTTGTTACAGAAACAAAAGCATAATGCCACCAAGAGTGCCATGTTAGAGGAGCACAACAGGAGTAGACTAGCTGCTTCCAAACTCAGTTTGACAGAACTGTCCATAATCAGTCTCGTTCAGACTTAAGTGTGAAAGATTTACAAGTAAAGAATTACGTCATGCACACAGTTTTACACAGTAATAGCGACCTGTGGATTTCATGCGATGGGTCACTTAGACACATTGCAGGAAGGTGTCCTTGCACTCAGATGATTTTGGTCTCGTTGATCGGAGTTACGCATGTAAATATGTGATGTGTAAAACGTAAAACATATAAATATGCAAGAAACCAGTGTATTCTGGTTCAACACAGCAAAAACAAAACAAAACAAAACAAAAACAACAACAACAACAACAAAAAAAAAAAAAAACCCACACAGGTTGACAACAATGGGCCTAAATCAAACGATGTTAGTCTTTGAAGACTAACAGTGAAGACAAGAAGACTCAGCTCCAGCCTTGTGCAGGTGAACCCATGACCAACTTCCCCTGTGATGCTAAGTAATCCAGATTTTAGAAAACCAGTAAAGGAGATGCCTTTCTAAAACATCCTATTAATTATGGCCACTATACAAGGCCCAAAGTAAAGCCAGTCCATGTATTAATGAGAGAGAGAGAGAGAGAGAGAGAGAGAGAGAGAGAAGAAGAAGAAGAAGAAGAAGAAGAAGAAGAAGAAGAAAAAGAAGAAGAAGGAGGAGGAGGAGGAGGAGGAGGAGGAGGAGGAGGAGGAGGAAGAGGAGGAGGAGGAGGAGGAGGAGGGAAGGAGGGAGAGGGAAGGAGGGAGAGGGAAGGAGGGAGAGGGAAGGAGGGAGAGGGAAGGAGGGAGAGGAAAGGAGGGAGAGGGAAGGAGGAGGAGGGAAGGAAGGAGAGGAAAGGAGGGAGAGGGAAGGAGGGAGAGGGAAGGAGGGAGAGGAAATGAGGGAGAGGGAAGGAGGAGGAGGGAAGGAGGGAGAGAAAAGGAGGGAGAGGGAAGGAGGGAGAGGGAAGGAGGGAGGGGACTGATGAAGAGAGGAAGGGGAAGAAGGAAGAAAGGGAGGAATGAAGGAAGGAAGGAAGAAGGAAAGAAGGAAGAGATTAGAGAAGAGTCTTCTTTGAACACTCCCAAGCATGCTCTAATTAAAAGTTGAAATAGATACAAACCACCAATCATTTTTCCTGTCAATTATATGAATGACTCTGTGGTATGCAGATGGAACCCACTGAGCTCCGTCTGCTTGCATAAACACTGCCAGCTACGTTAAACCCAGAGGCTTAGTCTTGGGGCCATGAACAGAGACAGAAGTCCATTCTCACGGCATACCTTAGTCTCCTACCTGGCCCAGGTTGGCTCACCTGTCATCTGCTCTAGTCAATGCTCCTGGCTCCTGATCACATGACCCCCCATCTTCCCGAAGTCCCTACTGTTCTACCCTTCGCATCGTTTAGAATTCATCTTGCCCTTGTAGCTTCTCTTCCTGACCTTCCTTCTCTAACCTTCCCTTTCTCCTCCACGCATTCCCCTCCATCAAGTAGATGGAAATCTTTGCCATTCCTCCTGCTCAGAAACGTGATCAGGCCAACATCACGGCAGGCTCGGGTGGCCATCTTGTCTTCTTCATCTCTACAGTGCTGTCTCCATGATCTTCCCAAGAATAAATATTTCACTGAGTTACTTATCTACTTAAAATACTTCAGATGCACTATCTTTTATACATTGTGGTGGTTATTACTTTTAAAACTACCAAAGTCACAAATATTAGTAAAGATGTAGAAAAACCAAACTTATATGGACTATTGGTAGGACTTTTTTTTTTAAAGTAGCTATTATAGGAAACAATTGAGTGATTCCTCTAACACTTGAAAATGGTTTTCATGTATTAAGGCAAATTTCTTCTGACTGCTTATTACTTACTTTTGTGTCACTGTGACCAAAATGGCTAGCAGAAACAACCTAAAGGTTTATTTTTGGCTCAAAGTTTGGGGGAACTTCAGTCCAGTATGGTGGGGGAAGACAAGACATGGTGGCAGAGGATGTATCTGAGAGTCCCAGCCTCCACACTGAGCAGGAAGCAGAAAGCACAAGTCAGAGGCAGAGGCAGGTCTGGTCTTCAAATATCTCATGGCAGTGATGTACTTTGACCAGTCAGTCCCATCTCTTCAACACGCCATGGCCTTCAAAGCAAAACAATAAAATGAAAACCTGGAATTCAAGATACGAGCCTCTGGATATCATTTCAGATTAAAACTGCAGCAGTTCATCCCGAAACAAGCAAACAAACCATTAAACAAAAATGTGTGCTCCAAGAAAGGAGCAGAAGGACCTCTACAGCATATGAACTCCCAGGGCTTGGGAAGATAACACTGTGGGCAAGTTCACAGGCTGTTCAAGCAGGAGCTCCTGAGTTTGAATCCCCAGGACTCACATGGAGGTTGGGTGGGACACGCTTTCCGCTAACACCAGATCTGAGGAATGGAGCCTGGCCAATAGCCAGGAGCTCAAGGGTTGGCCAGCCTAGGAAAAATTGTGAGTGTCTGGTATAGGGAAGGGTCCTAGTTTACAAAGTAAGGCAGAGTATAACAGAGGAAAACAGACAATGGCCTCCTCTGCTTGCTGCATGCTTAACATAGGTATGTGAAAGAAACCAGACACCAGAGGATTCAGCTTTCCCTCTGGTTCACAGAGACAAATAACAGGGCAGTTACTAGAGGCTGTAAAGACATGGGGACTGGGAGTTATTTAGCTATATGAAGTTTCATCTTTCTGAGATGAGAAAGGCTTAGGAGTTTGTTTATACTAGATAAATAAATAAATGAAATCTAACATTACTGATCTACAGAGTTAAAGCCAGTTAAAATTTAGGTGTATGTATTTTACCACAACAAAAGAAAGGGAAAATAACCCAGTTGCCACTATGATACTCATGTAAACTCCTGAGGAAGTGCATATGTGAGCATCATAGATAATGCCATACCTGCACCCTGACTTTCCCAGAGTGTTCCCTACAACCATCAGGCCCTGTTACAGGAACTGAACCAGGACACGTGCACACAGCAACCTCTCCTCCACACACCTGCACTCCAGCACGCTCTCTCTCCCTCCACAGGGCTAGAACAGTGGGTGTACCATGAAGCCAAGGAACCTGCAGCAGCCAGCCCATTCCACTTTCAAAGTGACAGCCTTAATCTTTAAGTTATTTTTCACAAAGATCACCACCTCCCCCAGAAGAAATTCGCATTAACTCTCAACTCCCCTGAATGTGGGTGCATGCTGAGTAAATACCATAGATGGCTAAGATGTCCCTTCCACCATGAGCATGCTGACCCCCTTAGGGGGATGTGTCTATTGTCACATGCTGTGTCTGTTGTATTTTATGTGTCGCCACAGTCTGACTTCTTCTCCATCAATCCTCCAGACTCTGTTGCATGTTTCCAAAGAGACAAGAGTTTTATTTGTCCCTCCAGTTTCCAGGAACATGGTGTAGATAAACACACAGATTGGAGAGTAAATAAAGTATCTGGTCCTAAGTCATTAAAAAGGTTATTAGTAGAGCCAGTATGAAATTCGAGCACACCATATTTCCTACCCACAGCCCATTGTCATTCATTTGTGTAATTAAAAGCACACACACCTCCCTCTTAGAAATGTAGGAATACACTTTCTGTGTCGGGTAAAGGCTAAATAGTTTTAACTTGCCTTCTTGGGCTCTATGAAACAAATCCCTGTGTTAAGCCACTGAAGGCAGCTCAAGAAAAACAAGGCCTTAGATATAAATAAGGCACATGCACACCTGTTTTGTGTGTGTGTCTGTGTGTGTGTGTGTGTGTGTGTGTGTGTGTGTGTGTGTATTTGGCAAAGCAATTCAAAGAAAGTAAGAGTTGGATTTAACACCCCTGTCTGTTAACAATTACTAAATTATGAGATGTCTTTAGAGCATATCAAGTTAACTTTCTTATACTGATACAAGAATGTAGTTTAGGTCAAACACTTAGGAGCATTATATAGGGTGGCTTACACTTATACACTCAGTGCTTGGGAACTGAAGGGCAAGGCAGGAGAATTGTCACAAGCTTAAGATCAGAGTGGGCGGCAATGTGAGACCCTGTCTCATCAAAACAAAGCAACACAAATAAATAGCAATAATGAAACTTAAAAATTCCACGTGCAAATATTTCTGCTATGTTTAAACCCAAATCATACTTTGCGTCATAAACAAGTCAAAGTAGTGAAAATAGAAAGAGATAACATTTACGTCTTACATAATAAATACGGGCATTTTGCAGTTTTCTATGCACTAACCCATTTTAACCTCTTGGTAACAAAACAAATAAGGCAGCCTTCTTCCTGTTTCACAGAGCTTGAGATGATCAAGTGTCTTCTAAAGAGGCTGATATTCACATCTATCCTTAAAGATGGACCCTACCAGCTAAGATTCTCTGTCTGCCTGTCTCTGTCTGTCTGTCTGTATTTGTCCGCCACCTTCTTTTTCATATCTCTCTCTCATATATATATATGTGTGTGTGTGTGTGTGTGTGTGTGTGTATACATATATATATACATATATATGTATATATGTGTATATATATATATATATATATATATATATATATATATATATATATGTCTATTTAGTTAAGTTTCTTTGTCTCTCTCTGGCTTTCTCTCCCTCTCTACCTTCAACACAAGATAAAAGAGCCTGAAACCAGTGATTCTATGACTGCACAAGGCTAGTCAGGAAAGAGAAAGAACAAAAAGTTCATAAACTTATAAATGTTAAGCAGATTTTGGCTGCATGAAGGTGACCACAAATTCACACTGCATAAGTTTTGGGACGCCCAGTTTTTAAAACCTTAAGTTTTGTTAGCCAAGTTATGTCTTCCTCTTACTTGATGGGTATATTTTGTTAGAATCACAGTTGATTTGCAGTGCAGCAATAAACAGATCTGCCACACTGAATAAACAGGAATACATGTTTTATGTTGAGCAGAAACTTGTTCCAAGGCGTTATTTGAACTGCAAACCAATCTTTACAGAAGGTAGAGGAAAGAGGAGGGCACATGCCTGTCTTATCCTTCCAATACAGAGGAAGAGATCAAAGCCAGCCGCTGCCTGCCAGGAGTACTCTAATTCGTAACTGGGAGAAAATAAATAAGGAATCAAGATACTGTGCCAACATTTTAAAAGAAAATATCTTTGTTTGCAATATTTTTAAGAGCAACAGGCCAAGAAGTTTGACTTGAAGTCAATAGTTGGATTTTATGAATGTCTTTAAGTTTTAGCCTGTTTTTTTTTTCCTTTCAATTTGATATCCCAGAAAGGTTGAATTGTAGCGTTTTGCTCCCTAAAGATAAAACAGTAATAAAGCATTTTACTACAGAAATAGAAAAGGAAGACTACTCATAAAATATATTCCAACAGTGCATTCCTAGAAATACAAAGCCCGGCTCAATTATTGCTGAGACAAGGTTTGGCCTGTGTGCTCATTGAGAAGAAATATTTAACAGAAAGGAATTTCTGGTGTAAAATGGTGGACAGACTGCCTTTTTCTCTTGTTTTATCTAAATCTTTCTAAGAGTAAACAAATAAAAACTGCATAAAGTCCCTAAAACAACCAACAGCAAATACGAGTTTTGAAAAATTCTAAAATGCAAAAAAAAAATTCATGTGTACATGTAATAAAACTGGTCAGAAGAATATCAGAAGCCAGAGCACGTTCATCTCAACCTTGTCACCCTACATAAATACAGCAGGTAAGTGTCCAACTTCGGGGCCAGAACAGGGTGCAAAGGCTTTTAAACTTGACAAAACTATAAATGCAGTGGTTTCATTTAGAAGCAGAAAATAAGAAAGTCTAAAGCAAGCTGTACTGGTTAGTTTTAAATGATACTACCTAAAATAACCCGCCATGAGTCCTAGTGGCTAGTTACTTAGATTAAGTTGGTTGTCAGCTCGTCTGTGGGAGGTGATTTTGATTAATAATTGATGTGGGGAGACTCAGCCAGTTGTGAGCAGCACCAGTCGGCAGGTAGAGAGTCCTGAACGGTGTAAAGGGGTGAAAGCTTAGCTGAGCAGAACCAGCAAGCAAAGGCCCCACATTGATTTATCTTTGCTCTAAGTCTCCACCTTGACTTGCAGCTGCACTGGGATGAAACGTGAAATGACCAACCAAGCAACCAAGTGAAGAAGAGGTTTTCTTCCCCGGCGTTTTGTTGGGATATTTTATCACAACAAGAGGAAAGAAATTAGAGAAGAAGAGCAAAAGTCCTAATGTTCATTGCTGAAACACAGAGTCTCCGATATTAGTAGACAACATACACCGCTGGTTCCCAGAGCTCTCAGAGGCCTAGAGGGTATATGTGGGTGGAGTTCTATGGGTAATCCAAGTAAAACCTCATCAGTTTTACCAGAACGTCAGTAAGTAACATACAAGTGGAAATAAACAACTTGGCATTCATAGTAACACAGGGTCACAATGTTAACCAACGAAGAAGGGTAAAATGGAAAAGGGCTAATGAGCAAAACGTTTGCCTCTGAGAAACAGAATTAAATGTAGAAAAGGATGAATCAAAAGTTTATTCTCTCAGCTGTCTGTTTTTATGGCATTGATTAATTATTTTTATAGTATTAGGCTATCAAACCAGGAGCTTTCTACACAATAGACAAAAACTCTAATGCAGAGTTGTTGACTCTTTGTTTGCTTGCTTGCTTGGTTTGAAATAGGGTCTCACCATGTAGTCCTGGCTAGACAGGTGTAGGCCGGGCTAGCCTCAGACTCACAGAGACACACCTACTTCTGCCACTTAGTACTTTACCATATCACCAGGTTTTAACTCCGATTCATTGTTTAAAAACGTGAGCATACATTTTATTTACAAGAGTTTCAAACATGTGCTTGCAAACAGTAGCACCACTTCATTACTGTGCTGAACCTGTGACTTGGAGCTTTGCTTTGTGCAAGACAAGAAAACAAGACAGATGCACTCAAACAGCTGAACCCCCAACCCCACCTTGGAGAACATCTTATTATTAGGTCTGTTTGGACACTGGAAGAATAAATTATATTTCACAAGACCAGCAGACAAGGCTAGGGAGAGACCATGTGGACAATTCTCTCTCAGCCTCCCCTTCTTTGGAGCAGATGATGACATTGGGCTTCCATGGGGTCTTTAAAACAGTGACCTTTACATTCTAGATGTAGATCTCTACAACTCACATATGCTGTGACTGACCTGTGATTCCGTGATGGCGTTCATTGTACATGTATAGGAATCACACTAGTTAAAAAAAAAAACTTGATTGTCTAGAACATGCCAACCTTATATAGCATCTACTAATTTAAGAAATAATGGTTTACATGGATTCAAAAATGTATATATGGTACTGTGACTTATAGCATATTGGAAACTTGAATTCATTTGGACATATTGCACATAACAGCACACATATTCGTTTTGTTTGGTTTTGTGCCAAGAGGGAATATTTCAAAGGTAATAGCAGTGTTATGTGTCTGTCAAGATGTGGTTCTAGATCTGAGAATGTAAATTCATACAGGATATTAAGAAAATACTTTTATTATTACAGAAGAGATGTAAATATTATTAAATAAAAATGTCGGTGACATAGTGGCAGCTAATCTTGATTTTCAAGTGGATAGATAAATGCCTAGGAGGCTAGGAACACACCTTTGCCCATATATTGAAAGGGTTTCCAGAAAATATAATCCAAAGAGAAAAAAAAAAAAAACATTTCTGAATGGTAGCAACATGCCACAGGCTGTGGGTATGGGCAGGATAAACAACAGAAAACGAAAAAGCTCACTGAGCAGATTCTCTCCTCTCCTCCTCCTCCTCCTCCTACTTCTCTCTCTCTCTCTCTCTTTCTCTCTCTCTCTCTCTCTCTCTCTCTCTCTCTCTCTCTCTCTCTCTCTCTCTCTCTCTCTCTGCTTCATGGCCACTGTCCTATGAGCTAAAGGCTCTTCCAGACCCTCCCAACCATGTTGGGCAGAAACCATAAACAACACGAAGAAACATGTCTCTTTGTCGTATGTTTTGGTTCCCATGTTGGATAACTGAACAGCACAGGTATAGTTTGAATAATTTCTTACTTCTCAGTGTAACGTCAGATCCCCAAAAGCATCAAGAATGATTGTAGCCTGCCTGCCTATGCTGAGTTCTGTACTTGGCTCTGTGCTATTCCTACATAACACCTCATCTTTGAATCTGTTCTGTGATTTATTTAAAGTTGTTTGATTTGTTGTTGTTGTTGTTGTTGTTGTATTGCTGCTGTTTCCTACGCAGTATTTTTCTGTGTAATTCTGGATATCCAGGAACTGGAATTTTAGGCTAGGTTGGCCTTGAACTCACAGAGGTTTGCCTGCCTCTGCATCTCCAGTACTGACTAAAGGCATGCACTATTGCCTGGCTCTCTGTTTCTTTGCACACACGTTTTTTTTTTTTTTTTTCTATTATACAATATGATTGCCTCGTACACAGTATGTCTCATCAAGATACTGAATAAATATTTGCTGAGTTGATTAAGGTGGATTTGGCAGACATGCTTCGACATTTCCCTCAGAATCCATGTGAAATTTGTCCAAAATTATTCAATTCATAAGAACTGTATCTTAATGGAAAGGAAGAAATGAAGTCAGCAT
The DNA here is from genome assembly GCF_963924665.1 of Micromys minutus. Classification (NCBI taxonomy): domain Eukaryota; kingdom Metazoa; phylum Chordata; class Mammalia; order Rodentia; family Muridae; genus Micromys; species Micromys minutus. The sequence continues at coordinate 41,198,499 of NC_137958.1, forward strand.
TTCCCAAGTATTGTGGCCCTTCTCCTTCTCTGCTTTAGATCTTGTAGCTTCATCTTGACACTAGCTAAAAGCCTGCCAAATTTGCATGCCTTTACTCCAGATCCACAGACCTGAAAAATAGTCTCTCTCTAAAACTTCCGTTTCACCAGCCTTAACTGATATTATCAGAGGGGATTCTAATGTAGTCAGAAAGAGTTCATGACAAATTGAGCATAGAAACATGTTCCAAATACCCATAATAGAAATTGCTTGTTTTAGGGAAATCTACCATTGTTGCCTGCTTTAGCATTGCTCATCAAACTTTCCATAAGGCATGGAAGTAATAAACAACTTGCTATTACTCACGAGTGATCTATGCCCATAAACCACATCTGATGACCGCACATCTGTTGAGATTCCATTTTATACTGCTTTTTCTATACCCCGGATTAAAGAAAAGAGCAAATGAGGATTTCAAATATGTTGGCCACATGCAAACTATATTTTAAAATTACTGAGGAAAAATTTTCCTCTATCCATATGAAAAAGCTCGAGTTAATTTACTTCATATAATCATGGCTGAGTTAATAAAAATGAAAAGAAAAGTAACATATTTTTACTCATTAAAATTAAGATAGCAATAGCAAAGACTAAAAAAAAAAATAGCATGACTGAATACCCAGTGTCCATGGTGACAGAAAAAAAAAAAAAGAACAAAAGATATACTGGCTGTGTTGATAAGACACAAGCACACACACATCGCACAGTAAAATCTTAATAAAAGTTGCTTACAGATAAATGGATATTGAAGTCAATGTGATACACAGCCGAAGAGCTCTGGTTCTGGTTCACACATCCGTACTCCTAATAATGCTGTAGCTTGACTTTGAGGGGTTCCAGGTTTGGGGAACATGGTGACAC
>NC_137958.1:41204398-41346898 GCF_963924665.1 Micromys minutus
CTACGGAAACAAAACAACAACCCCGCCTCCCAGGGAGGGACAGCTGAGACCGTTACACAAAGCATTGTGCAAGTCATACCATGTTTCTAATTTCAAAGAATCTTCTAGAAAGTATGGAACAATTCACAAATTTGCACGTTATCCTCATTTAGGAGACAACATGCAAATGTCAGTTTTGAGGCCCTAGGATATAAGTATTTGGGGACTTTAATACATTTTTGGAGGGTTAGTTTAGATGCTGTGGAGGGAGGTGAGTAGGACGCTTTCCACGTTAATGCATATGCTGCTAAAGTGAGGACAAGCATTTTCTGCAAAGAACATCTACTCTTTGTGGTCTACTGGACAGAGACTATGTTTCACATGAAACCGTAGTCCTATCCCAAGGAAACCATTTCATCAAAAATCACCGATAAAGGCTGATACAGCACGCACGACTCTAACCCAGTCAGGGTATCAGGACTTCTAGTTTGGGTTACAAGAGTTTCAGACCAGTCTGCGTTACCTAAGAAACATTTTTAAATAAGGTAAAAATTAATAATGATATGTTTCCTTTTTAACGTGAGACCATTTAGCTTGTTCATGCTAAAAAAAAATGATGTAATTGATAAGAATCAAATGTTTGCAAGCTAGGAACTCTAAGTTTACTAAGAACTGGGAGGGCCGGGCCATAACCAGGAAATGTTCTGTTCCTGAGCCTGATTACGTGAACTGCCCTGTGTAATCATTCATCACATTAGCACTAGGGAGATGGCTCAGTCCATAAAGCCCTGAGAGCACACAGAGCTGAATTTAGATTCCCCAGCACCCAAGTGAAAGTGGGGCTCAATGTACTTTTATAACTCCAGTTCTTGGGGACAAAAACAGAAAGCTCCTTACAGGTAGCCATCACAGCCCAAAAATAGCAACCTCCAAGTAGTGAGAAACCCTGCCTCAAAAGTAAGGTGAAGAGGATTGAAAAAGACAGAGGTCCTACCTGAACCTCTGAGACACACACAAAGAGGGGGGAGGGAGGGAAGGAGGGGAAGGGAGAGACAAAGACAGAGGAGACAAAGACAGAGGAGACAGAGACATGAGAGAGCAATAAAGCATTTCCACACGCCACAGAAAGACACTAAAACAAAAGCATGTGATTACATGTAAATTTGCCGAAAAGAATCCCCCGTTTCTGTAGCAGCAGCAAAAACTTTCAAATCAACAATGTATATACATTATGGCCTGATGTAAAATGTAACTAACGACCAATAGTCCTCACACTGTGCCTCAGAAAACTAATCTTAGAGAATCATTTACAGTGAGCCTGCCCCTTGCCCACTGGCTGGCTCTAGCTAACTGTAGACATTTGCAAAGATCAGGTGAATGAAGGATGGGTCTCGGTTTTATTCAGAGTCCAGCACTACTTTTCCCATTTCTAGGTAGCCTCTGCTTTCGTGTCACCGGCCTTTCTCCAGATTCTAAGCCAGTGGTCAGTAACGTTCTCACGGTTACTGTTGGTTCTCCTGAACGCCCCCCCCCCCCATGGCACTCTACTCCTTCCCTCCAGGGCACAAAGTCCCTGTCTTCTTTCTCATCCACGAATGATGCCTTCTGTCTGTGGAATTAATCATGAGCCGGAGTTCCGGATGAGAGCAGACAAGTGCTAAGACACAAGGAAGCATTCAGAGAAAAGAAAATTCCACTTTGTCCCCTGTTCAGTGACGTATGGAAGTGATAAATTCAAGCCGAATCATAAACAGAAGCCTGTATATGGATGGACATTGTAAGAGTTAAAAGCTGACCATATTTGGCTTGAAAGGATGAAAATCCTTCCCACAGCTGAAGCTTTGCTGCTTGGCTGCCAAAACAAGCACTGTATCATGTGTACCACGTCCCAACACTCACGATACTTAAATAGCCCGTTTCCTGACATTCTCCTCCGCCACAATCGAGGCGTAACTAGAATTTTCTTTTAAAGTCAAACTCAAATGTAAGGTGTTTTAAATCAGATTGACCAAAGTAGCATTAAGTAATGAAAATCTTGTGGCGGCGTGGTCTCTGGGAGTTCTCCAACGAATAACTTGTTAGGAGGTAACCCATGCCCGGCACTGAGATTTTTAATGGTCCATGTCTTCCGGAAGCAGCATTAAGCACCCAGGTAAGGTACCTCCACTCAAAGGCCATTCATTCCTTCATTCATTCCTCCATGCATCCCTTCATTCATTCATTACTTTTTGTTAATAGCTTAAAAAGTAAAAGGTTTTCATGAGGCTTTCCCACACATCCTGAGTCTGGTTAACCATTTCCTTCCATCTTGTCTTCATTTCCATTTAACCCTTTTCTACCCCAGCATTAACCCATTTTCTTTCACATCACATGTGTTCTATTGTCCTCTCTAAATATAATTTTAATTGGGTTGCAAGATTGGTTTCCATATGTCTTTGTTCAGATCTGCTGGAGTTTGGTTAACTTTCCTCGCCTCTCTCTCCCCTTCTATCCCCACGCTCCCCTGCTTCCTACTTTTCACCCTGACTGTCCCTCACCTCTACTTTCGCTACGTGTATATTCTCTTAATGCATCCCCCCATTGTGTCCCCTTTCTAGTTTACTGCCTTCCACTCATACTCTAGTTTAAGTATATAAAAACAAAAAATTAAAAGCTAAGACCCAAATAAAAGAGAAAGCATACAGTGTGTGTCTGTCTGAGGCTGGAATCGTTTTCCCCTGTTTTATCCACTTACCTGCAATTTTGTTATTTTATATTTTTTAGCAGCTGAATAAGATGCTATTTTGTGTGTGTAGATAGATAGATAGATAGATAGACAGACAGACAGATAGATAGATATCACATTTTTCTAGCCCATTCATCAATTGATGGGCTTCTGGATTGATTACATTTTCTTGGTATTGGTATGAGCATATTGCTGAAATACGCCATTTGCTTTGATTGCAGAACAAAGGGAAGTCAATCTCGGACTGAAACATCCTGCCAGCTAGCTTTTGTGGTAAATAAAAATCTGCAATAATCAAAAGTATATGATTAGGGATTTGGAAAGTGGTTCAATGAGAGCAGCAAAGATAAATAGCTGTAACTACTCTGCCCTAAATAGAATATCTACACTAAGCTCCGAATTCCAGGGTGCGAGGAACATCTCTAAAGTGAGCGTGGAATGAGTGTGAGAGGATAGGGGGTGTACTTTGAAACACTATCTTCTGGACACGACACAGTGTCCCACATATGACACACCATCTGTGGTTACCTGCAAAAAAATCAAGCCCATCAAAATCCCAATGTGGTCGGGAGAGAAGCATGAAAGGTGCTTCCCTGGCTGAGGATTATTGGCAGTTGGCTGCTTCTAGGGAATAGGTAGTCATTTTCTGTGGGGTTGTCACCAGTGATAAGTTGTACATGCTCCAGGGGATGAGCCCACACCCACCTACCCTGTGCAAATAGGGAGCACAACATAAACTCAATTAGATATATTTAAAAACAAAAGAAAAAGAAAAGAATAATTTAAAAAGATGAGGCTAGACGTAGGTAGGGTTATGGTGGGAGAAGTCAGGAGGGTGGGTTGGGTGGTATCCAAACACATTATACATATGAATGAAATTCCCAAATAATAAATAAAATATCAGTGTGAAAAGAAAGAAAGGAATGCTGAAAGTCGCTCGGAAAGCAACTGAGAGTTCTTACATCTTGAATAACAGGCTTGGTGCAGTACTCACTGGAATCTAAAGGATCAATATGAGTTCAAGGCTAACCTGGGTTACATTTCCGTGCTTCTCTAGGGTAGAAGGAGACCCTGTCTTTAACATAACAACAGCAACAAATCCTGTATGTAGAGTCTGTAACTGAGGTTAAAAGGAGTCTATTCAGAGACCGGGGAGCTGCGTGTTCCTCAGCCTGCAAGACTCGGCCAAGGGTTTTAGATATAATCAGCTCCCAAATTAGTATCAAGAATAGAACAAAGAGGAAAGTAAGCTATATAAAAAGAAACTGGAGGAGTTGGGAAGAAGTCCACAGTAACAGCCTTCTTCCTTCTTTAATATCCTCTGAAAGGGTTTGGAAGAAGACATGTGCCCTTTTGTAAATGTCTAGGTTGACAGAAACTGTCATCTTTACCACCATTTAAATGGCCTCATGGAATGTGATTTTCAGAATAATTGTAAATACTAAGTATATTCTTTTAAGTGTAGCCAGCGTGATACAATCATGCCAATGTGATGTGACAACCATGTATTTTACAAATATATGAGCAAATTGTTACAAACTTGTTAATTGCCAATAAATTGTTTGGCTCTTTATTTCTCTTGAAATAATTCCTCATTATAACTTCAACTACAGACCCTTCAGACATGGTTGTTGTTGTTATTGTTGTTGTTGTTGTTGTTCTTGTTGTCTTCAGGGTCTCATTTTATCCTAGACAAGGCTGGGAGACACTATATCAACCTCTCAAATGCTGAGATTACAGCCATGTGCCACGGACAAGAGTCACAAGATCAGAGGCAGAAATGATCTTGTACTACTAGCAAAAACACCTTAGTATAAAATAGATATGATTACAAAGGCTGATCACTATAACAACTGCCACAGGATAAATCCAACAGAAAGACACACTGGGAAATAATCTATGAAATGGCCTAAGAATGCCTCAGGACAGGAATGTTTCAGTATAAAACTCTTAACTTTTGGTTTGAGAGTCTAAGTGTCATATATAGGGAAACATCTCAAGTGAAAAAATATAAAATATAAAAGCATCCATGAAGAAGGACATGTAAACACCATCTGGTATGTGCTAGTATGTATACAGAAAAGACAGGTTAAAAGGTGCAGAAGCAGGAACTCTCAGACACTGCAGTACATGGTGAACAATGAAAGATGATATCATCAATTGCACAGATGGTCTTTAACTTCTTCAAAGATTAAACACAAAGTCCTCAACCTACAGACAGGTTCAAGTTCCATGAAAACATATCTACCTTCTTTTTGAGCTTCATAAGGACTGTGAATTGTTTCATGGGTATTCAGAGCATTCTGGGGCTAGTATCTGCTTATCAGTGAGTACATACCATGTGTGTTCTTTTGTGATTGGGTTACATCACTCAGGATGATAGTCTCTAGTTCCATCCATTTGTCTAGGAATTTCATAAAGTCATTGTTTCTAATAGCTGAGTAGTACTCCACTGTGTAAATGTACCACATTTTCTGTATCCATTCCCCTGTTGAAGGACATCTGGGTTCTTTCCAGCTTCTGGCTATTATAAAAAGGCTGCTATAAACATGGTGGAGCACGTATTGTTGTTAGATGTTAGAGCATTTGTTGGGTATATGCCCAGGAGTGGTATAGCTGGGTCTTTAGGTAGCACTATGTGCAATTTTCTGAAGAACTGCCAGACTGATTTCCAGAGAGGTTGTACCAGAATGCAATCCCACCAACAATGAAGGAGTTCTTCCTCATGGGAAGAACAACATGTCGACCCACCAAATCCTTCACACACAGCTCCCATGGACTAGAGCACTAGCCATTGAGCATGTGTTGAGAGGTCTATGGCTCTAGTAGCATATGAAGCAGAGAATAGCAGTGTCTGGCATCAATGTGAGAAGAGACCTTTGGTCCAGGAAGGGCATGTTTTTCCAATGTAGAGGAAGCCAAGGTACTGAGGTGGAGAGAGTGACTGGGAATGAGTGCACCTTTGTGAAGTCAAGTAGAGGGGGATGGAGTGGGTGGGCAAAAAGGATAACATTTCAAATGTAAATACAGAAAGTATCTAATAAAAAATTAAATATATATAATTTAATTTAATAATATATAAATATATATATGAAAAAGAAAAAAAAAAGGGTCGGGCACAGAAAGTGTGGCCCTTCCATCATCAGGCCTTAGCAGCCAAATTATGGACCCAACAGGTTTTTTTTCTTTGTTTGTTTCTTTGTTTATTTGTTTTTGCATCAAGAAGTTAATATTTCTAGCCATTTTCATGTTTTATATACTCCAGTATATTTCATAGCTTTTGCTCTGGTGGTGGTGGCTACTTCTCATAGTAACATTGCCTCTTTACGATTTCAGTAAACCCATTTGTGTTGAGGACTCTGTCCAGGGTCCTGCGTGTACCTTCCACATTTCCCTTCTGAACCACCACAGTACTGGCTACGAACTGTTGTTGTTTGATACAAGATGTCATGTATCCAAACCTTCATTCATCAGGACCTACAGACTACATACAGACTCAGCACTCGAACTCCAAGACCCACTATTATTTTCTGAGCAGATTGATCCCAAGCACAATTTAGCACATTCTTTTGAACATTGCAAGGTATATACATTATCTTGACTCTTTCAATTCTTGTTTTTCTGGTGCAGTTCAGAGCTGTTTAAAAGACCCTGCAATCATGTGAGTGGCTTGCCTCCTGGTCCGTCTTCCAGTTCAGCCCACTCCTCTCAGAAAGGCACGTGCCACTCCCACTGGGTTAGAACAGTTCCCATCTGCTTCCTCTCATGTTTCTTTGTTGGAAGTATAAGCCAAATAAATCCTATCCTCCCTTGGTTGCCGTGGTCATAGTGTTTTATCATAGTAATAGAAACCCTAATTACAACACAGTTAAATCATACTATCTGCTAACAAGTTACCTTGTATATGAAGAGAAACAATGTCGTATTACATTCTAACGCTTTTTTAAACTAGTTTTAAGAAGTCACTAGACAATGATCCTAAGCAGCACCAGAGCAAAATTTACATAGTATTTTCCTTTTGAAATCTGTTTTAGCCACACTTTGAAATTAACTCTAGTTTGTACAGACCACCATAACTTCCACAGCATCATAGTCTCCCAAAAGAATAGTAAAACAAGAGTACCCGAGATAATTCTAGTATTCGGAGACACAGAATACAGGACACTGTTTGAGAACGACCAGTCACATGCAGGAATGAAGGGCTGGTGATTTGGGGGTTTTGTCTTCAGCTGTTTCCTGAACCATAATCAACAACTTGCTTATGTCAAAACTAAATCGTAACATATCACAGAAGGAAGCGTGTTGTGTGTAATTTTTCAAAGCCCATGATTGGTCCAGCTAAGCTCCAGAATCATAGCTGCCAGTTCCTCCAAGCCAACACCTTTCCCACAAACTCTGGCTCTGCCTCTCCAGAGCACAGAGATCACTCTTTGTCCGGCCTGCCCCACCGTGGTTACCTGGAGCTCGGTCCCTTACCTAATCCTCTCATTCCAAAGCCTGGCCAAAGGCTTTGTCCTCCTGGCTGTGTTCCTTCCCTCCTGCCTACCTGAGTCCCTGCAGAAAACATCAGACAGTTCTAACACTTTAAAGCCAGCCAGAGAGCACAACTGCTAGGTGAAGAATATCCTGCCCCATCGTCCTTGGCCTCTGAGTGCTGTGGAGACACATACTATCAGTGCCCAGAGAACCCTGCATGTCTGTAACTTCTCATCTGCCTGCCACCTCGTCCAACTCCTAATCCTTTCTCTCCTTCTTTCTTTTTCTTCCTATCCTGCCGGAAATTCCTGCCTTCACGTCTTTGCCCAGTGAGTAGCTTCTGCCAATTTTATTGGCCAATCGACATTAGGAAAACTCCCCCCACAGAAGCATGCTTTAAATACCTTATGGCAAGTTTCCTTTCAAATGCAGGTGATACTTGACTGCCCAGGCCCTGAGCCAAGAGATTGGCTTTATACTCTGAACCTAACATTGGAAAACCATAGAAGCTTTGTCAAATCCACAAGCCCTTCAGAGCTTCAGTTCCTTGTATGGGTATAACAGTAATATCCTGGTCCACTGAATCTTTCATAAGAGCAAATGAAACTAACTCAGAGGGGGGAAAAGAACATCAATGATACACATTGTCTTAGTGTTTTACTGCTTTGAACAGGCATCATGACCAAGACAACTCTTATAAGGACATTTATTTAATTGAGAATAGCTTACAGGTTCAGAGCTTCAGTCCATTATCCAATATCATCAAAGTGTAAACTTGGCAGCATCTAGGCAGAAATGGTGCAGGTAGATCTAGTTCTTCATCTTTATCTGAAGGCTTTGAGGAGAAGACTGGCTTTCAGGCAGCTAAGATGAAGGTCTTGAAGAGCATGCCTACAGTGACATACTTCCTACAACAAGGCCACAGATACTTCAACAAGGCCACACCTCTTAATATTGCCACTCCCTGATCCAAACATATTCAAACCACTACATATATGTCAGGAATTAATGAATTAGACACAGATTTCTGAAGCTATGTTGTTTAGGTTAATTTTATGACACTGTTCTCTCACCTTGAAGAATGCAAAGATAAAAGCAGTTGAGTAACAGCCACAATGGTCCAAGTCTAATCTCATATTATTTCTTCTATATAATAATTAGGAGAGCATTTCTTCTTTCATGATCTCCTGTACAAACCTAGCCCTTTAAGACACACAGATTAGAGGATCCAGCATTCCTGTCCATGGAGGAGGGAAAAGACACACACTCTCAGCAAGCAAGGACAGCGATGGTGGCAGTTTTCCCAGGCAATCTTCATGCAAGCTGGTCATCTGATATAGTTGCCAAATGTCACCTTTCATTTTCCAAAATCTGACACTAGATTAATACCTTGAAGGTTAACCAAAATCATCCAGGATTGGGCACCTACTCCACCACTGCCACATCAATGCATCAGAAAGGCATCTATCTAAATGATCTTTACTTTCAAGCATTGCATAGTTAAGCTAAAAATTAAAAAAAGAATATCCATGTCTTCAGATGGCAGCCAACAGGAGAGCAATTAAAATGGAGAGACAGAAAAGGCAAGGGAAATAGAATCATAAATGATGAATTATGAGAGAGGACGTCTTAACTCAAAAACCACATCTCCTGGCTCATAAGCTAGGTTAAAAACTATTTTGTAAAGCAAGATGGCCCTTCTGACATTCATATGGTCTCTTCCGAGGAAGGAAGTGAACTAGGAACGCGTTTTCCACTCCCTGAACGGACATTTGAATAAAGTTGATTATTTTGGCCCTTGTTTTTCTGGGTGTTTGCCAGTGAACAGGCCATCCCTTGCAAGCCAGCACTGGATCCTGCTTTTCTTCTGCCTCATGAGTTCAAAAAAGTAATAGAAACTTCTCACTTTTTACATAGCCAACCTTAATACCTTCAGTTCTTGTTGAAATATCTAATATTTAATTTTTTTAAACCATTGAACTTTAAAAATCAGAATTTTGCATGCAGTGAGTTACTCCCTCTTGCTGACACTGAATGCAAAAGTAACCACATCTTTCTTTAACTTTATATTTCAAATAAATGTACTATACCTTGTCATGCCAAACAAGAAACCAGCAACATTCCATCGGCATTAGAATGGACAGATAAATTGCTTTTTGATCATTCAGTGTTACACTACATAGCGATATAATGAGATAAAAGATCTCCTCTAGTACACAACTCGGTGAGTGTCACAGCCATAGTTTCTGGAATGAACTAGAAACAACATAGAAAAATAGGATGTGTGATGTCACTGTGTATACAAAATTTTAAGCAGAAAGATATGGTGCATTGTGTGAAAGTTTAGGGTAGAGTTACAGGAGGAGGGTGGAGTGAAGGGGTTGAGTGTGCAACAGGCTTTAAGGGTTGGCTGTCTTCTGCCTTCATTTGAATAGAGGGTGTTTCACTGTGAAAACTCATTGAGCTGTATATTTAAGATTTGTCACCATTATGTGTACACATGCTATGTCTTATAAGAATATGTACTAAATGGTGTGTTGCTACAAGACTTTGGGTAGAGGATGAGGTTTGCGAGAGTAAACACATGGTCTGTAGAAGCTGTCTCAGTGATCTGACCTGAGATCAGGGAAAGGAAGCAAAATGGAAGGAGGTAGAAGCATTGACTTGGGAGGTGGGGCTAACAGACCACCGGGCCAAGGAACGATGAGCAACTAAATTGTTAGTAGAAATTAAACCTGAGACCTGAGTTTAGATATTAACCAGATGTGTGATCAGAAAGGCTAGGGCTGATTTGGGGACAGAAATAAAAAGTTTGGTTTTGGGACACATGATATCTGAGAGAACAAGGTTATCATGAGGACATGTCTTTAAAGTTTGGGATCACTTGTAGAACTATACATTCAAAGGTCATGGGCATAAAGACAGTGTAACTATTGATCAAATTAGAATGTGTCACAACTCTTAAAACCTCATTGAAATGTATTCAACCGTCCATCAGGGACTGTGGGTAAATATGTAAAGAGACTGACGTTAAAGAAATACAAGACAGCATAAAAACAAAGCAATAATTCAGAAAGTGATGAAATTTAAAAGAAATGCTTTAATTGACTCTTTACAAGACAGGCCTCAACTAGTACTATGTTACCTTTGCAGTATGATGTAAGGAGAGTTAAAAGAAAAAAACAGACACTTCGGTTTCTAGTGAGACATACTTGAATCATCACTATAATAGAGCAACCAAAACTTAGTCTGTCTAGTAATAAAAACCGTGATAAAATGTTAACTCCAGCCACCCAGATCTGACTTTGGGTCTTTACTTTGAGTGTGACTGTTTTTTTCACATTGGATTATTAAGTCATCAGAGAAAGGAGACTATAAGGTTAGATACCATCACATATGAGGAACCCTGGAATAAATGGAGTAGCTTAGCTAGAAAAATGTTTAGTGAGGAGAAAACCTAGTGTTTAAAAACTAACCTTAAATGATCTGGGAGCTGGACTTCAATAGTTATTTTCTTTGAAAAGAAAAGGCAGAATTAAAATAGATGATAGATAGATAGATAGATAGATAGATAGATGATAGATAGATAGATAGATAGATGATAGATAGATAGATAGATAGATGGATAGATAGATAGATAAGTAGATAGACAGATGATAGATAGATAAGTAGATAGACAGATGTAAAATAATCTTTACATCGCTAGATCTTGGCATAACATAAAAAGGATTTTCTAAAGTCTTATCTTTGGTTTGCTTTATAAGCGAGCTTTTTGTTGTCAGGACACACTAACAGACTCATGGCAGCATTTATCTAAGACAGTGGCTCTCAACTTGTCATCACCTATTTGAGGGTCGCTCAGATATGCTGAATATATTTATTTAAATTTAAGTTACAGATATTTAAATTGCAATTCATAACTGTAGCAAACTTGCAGTTATGTATGGAATTGAATAATGTTATGGCTGGGGGTCACCACGCTGTGAGGGAAAGTATAAAAGGGTCATAGGAAGATTGGGAACCACTGGTATCAGGTTCCTCCCAATTCTGAGACGTGGGGAATTGGGCAGACTTTGATCCGGAAAAGTGATATCCAAGGAAGAAACAAACTCCAAAGGAGAACAGAATGAGACATTTCTGTTATGTGGAGCTTTATTTGGCTGGTAATAAAAGAACAAGAAAATAAATAGAAGCTGGGTGTGGTGACATGTACTTTTAATTCCAGTGCTCAGGAACCAGAGGCAAGAGAACCTCTGTGAGTTTGAGGCCAGCCCTGGTCTGTGTAGTGAGCTCTGGGGCAGCCAGAATTACATATAGAAATTCTGTCTCCAAAAAAGAAAAAAAAAAAAAAAAAAATCACAACAGGACAAAACAAAATAAATAATTGTGTAGCATAAAGACAGAAATAGGCAAAGATTTTCAAAGATGATAAAATAATAACTCTATTTTTGTCCCAAACATTTAGCTAATTGTACTCCACTCCTTCAGAAAATACTTCGCTTTTATAATAAAAAGCCTTCAGAACCAAGTCACTTACGTAGCGTGCCCTTTACAGCAACATTCTGCAGATTCTACTGCTTCCAAATAAAGCAGTGTGCAGTTTTCAGGACCACAGATGTTTTACTATCTAGGTTTATTTCCAGTGTCCTGTTTATCCAAGAGCTTCCAAGGACAATGGTTTTTAAAAGGGAAAGGAAGGCTTTTTACTGAACCTAGCTCCCTGAAGGCATACAGACTGACAGTGACAATCAAAAACTCACCCTTTCACAATCAGAACCTCATGTCCATCCACTCTCATACAAAGGGAGAAACACTCCTTTTTAGAAAACAATTATTACCTCTCCCTAAAAGTGAAATGGCATTGTGAATAAAGGTTTTATAAAAACAAATGGTTATTCTAGTGAGAACTTTAGTGTTTCTCCTGACATTTGCATCTTAATTCTCCAAAGAGTTTCCTCCTCCTTTCCTTTTTTTCTTACAATTCTACAAAATTTACTTTGCAATATAATGCTTACACATTTACTAGTTGATTAACTAGAGAAACATTTCCTCAACCAGACATCTAAGAACCTCAGTAGTCAATATGTAATAGAAAAACTTCATTTTTATCTTCTTCTCTACCCAATTTTGAGGCTGATTTAAATGAGAGATTAAGAATTTAATAAGCATTTGGCAGACAATCTTGGGGCTAATTATGATTTGGAGGCCCACAAACAATAAATATAGATACCTAGTATTTATTTTTTAAAAAAACTATTTTTATGTTTTTGTATATTATATATTGTAGGTGTGATGATTATGACTGGCAACTTAAAAGGACCTAGAAATAATGTAGAATTTCTAGACATACTTGTAAGGTATTTAAGTAGATTAGGATAACTTCTGGCAAGCCCAAGAGAGATTATCTAGATTAAGCTAATTAATGTAGGAAGATCCATCTAAACTGTGGACTGTGCCATTCTAGGAGCTGAGGTCTCAGACTGAATAAAAAGGGGAAAGAGAGCTGAGCACAGTTATCTATCATTCCCTCCATCCTTACTGTGGATACAATGTAACCAGTTGCCTCTGTGGATACAATGTAACCAGTTGCCTGCTGATATAATGTATCCAGTTGCCAGAGGATACAATGTAACCAGCTGCCTATGTGGATACAGTGTAACCCCTTGCTTCAAGTTTCTCATACCTCTTCTCCACCATGGTAGACAGCAGCCTCTGTGAGCTGAATAAACCTTTATGTTGTTCTTGTGGCACATTTGATTATACCAAGGTGAAAGTAACCTATACGACAAGTAAGCTGCTTGTTGTGCAAGCCTGGGGCTGTCAACTCAGATCCCAGCACCCATGTGAAGTCTGGGAAGTGGGGTATGCATTGCAAGCCTAAGCTGGGCAGGCTAAGACAGGTGGATCCTGAGGGCTTGCTGAGCAGCCCTCAATGCTGAGTTACAGGTTCTTGAAAAGACTCTGTCTGAAAAGAAAGTGAACAGCAAAAGAAAAAGGAACCACCAGCTCCCAACCTCTGGTCATGTATTAATGCAGGGACAAATGGACCTCCACACATATATGCATACACCAACACATGTATGTAATGCATGCACACAAACAAACAAAGAATTTACTACTACTACTACTACTACTACTACTACTACTACTACTACTACTATTAAATACAAATTCTTAAATCTGAGCTATAATGTTTTGGTTTTTGTCCAAACTAAAATCTCAAATCAAGTTCCAGCAAGGTTGTTCTGTAGCTTTAGGCACTTGTTGCCAAAGCCTAAAGATTAGAGTTCCATCCCTGGGACCAAAATTGTGAAGGAAAAGTACCAATCCACTTATTTTGTACTCTGGCCTCCACATATGTCCTGTGGCATGCATATACAAAATTAATAGATACATTTAATAAAAGTATTTATCCTCAAAACAAGAAAGTAGCTTCATGATCCATTGTTAATACTGGGGAAAGATTAATCCACAGTTTTGCAAAAAAATGAGGATCCCACCTGAACATAGAGGAAATTACACTTCTTAAAAGTTTAATTTAAATTGAGTGCTCACCAAAGGCTAATGAGTTCCTACTTCATGTTCCGGAAAGATAAACTATCAAAGTCCTATGGAGACGTTTCTTTAATATATACAACACTCCAGATGTCAATGAGATACTTAGAAGGCTAAACAGGAAAATCCTTTACTTATGGAAAACAGGATAAAATAAAGCTAAAATTAATCGTCTTGCATTGTTCTGAATGAGAATCAAATGTCTTATCCAATCACTGCTAACACAGACTTCCAAAGTGTGCACTGGTGCTCTGATGTTTCTAAGAGCCAGGCCTTCCCACACAAAAAGTAATTCATAATAGTCTTTTTTTTTTTTTTTTTTTTTTGCCCCTGTAGGCAGGAGCTCCTATTTAAAGCAGACAAAATATTAAGCTGCCACCAATCCCAAACAAGCTAGTCTGCCTTAATTCCAGACGTTTTACATGAGACAGAGAGAAAAAGACAAATGGCATGTTAAAAAAAAAAATGCTGAGGGACCTTTCAATAAGCACCTGGCACCACCTTACATGTGTGTGACAGTTGAAGAACTTTAAAGACAAACACCTTCTGATCTTTTAAACTTCAGGAAGCAGGTTCCATTGTCAGGAGATGGGGGATGGTGGAGAGAGGGTTAAGTGAGGAGAGGAAAAAGTGGGAGAAACACATACACACACACTTACACTCACACATACACACACACGTGCATGCACACACATGTGCTCATACATACACACACACACATGCACACAGGCATGCTCGCACACACTGACACACACAAAACCAAAAACCTGGGAGCTATTTAAGGAGTTACTTACTCAGAACCCATTGTCCTGCGGAGAGATCAGATCAAACAAGAAGAAGCAACAGTGTTTCCAAATTTCTCGAGCTTTGTGCTGTGGCAGTGAAAACCTAAGCAAACAGCTGCCTTGCTTTTCTTCTAACAAGGACACGGATTCCTCAATTAAAGTCACCTAAAACTTGGGGACATTGTTCAGTAGGTGAGATTCACCAAAAAATCCAAGAATTCCATAGGGTCTTAAAGTGAAATAGGAAGGATCAAGACATCCCCAAATTCACGACTTTCTACATAGAATCATCTAAACAACCCACACCTTTTGTGAAAACAAGTTTAGGAGGTCTGGCAAACAGACAGGGTTTGGAAACTGTTCCTGGGGATATCTTGAGGGATCTGCAGATCCCTGACTCTGTACCAATATTCTACTGAAATTTTGAATACTGATTATTTTTAAAGTCTTAAAGAATAGATAAAATCCTTACATCTAACTTTTTAATAAATGTCTATGTAATTTTATGTTGGACTTAGCTTTTTGTAGATATGAAGATGTTTCACAATTGAGAATCAGGCTTTCAGGTAAATTATTAGTACACTTGTAAGCTTTGTCTTAAGCAGGGGCTTATTAATTTAAAGCGAGGCCTCAGTTTTTTCCTATTCATGTGTCATATTTCAATATTGAGTTCTGTGGTTTTCAGACCCAGAAAAGGCGGGGAAAGGTGACTTGGGTCCTCGGGGGACATTTGGCAATGTCTGGAAATATTTGGCGTTGTCATGACTAGGCAGGATCATCAGCTAATGGGGCAGAAGCCAAGGATGTTGCTAAATGTACAGTTCTTGGGACAAGTCCTCAAAGCACAGGATGATCTGGCTGGACACGTCAACAATGTGGAAGCTGAGCAAATCTCCTCTAACACAAGTGTTTCACATCTCAGCAAATTATTTCCATGAATAACCAATTCCACGAATAACCAAGGAGGAAAGCTGTATGCGACCAATGCAGGGTACGAGAAGATACCTTTGGGATTTGAGAAGAAAACTGAAGGAAAACCGATTTTATTCCTGTGCACATTCACAAACAAGTTACCATAAGCCAGAAAAAGGTCTTTCTGACAGTGTAATGAAAAAAATGAAGGAACAAAATCCTATTCACAAATAGTAATCTATGATCAAGTTGTACCCTCCCCCCATTATTTTAATATGACATCCAAAACTCAGTCTTATTAGAAGACAAGGTACATAGTAACAGCTAGAAAAAGACAGCATCAGCATTGCTTTTATATGAAATATGTCCCCTTCCTTATAATGGAATATGTTTTAAGGCTTGTTGAGGGTACTCAGCATGCTGGAAAATGCTAGCATGGGCCCTGCCATTTATCTTTTAATATAAGAGCGTTATCAAGTCCCAACCCATGATAGAGATTTATTCAGTAAGTCAACATGTGAGTCTTTACTGAATTCTTCATGGCATATCTAGACAGGTTCTGTTTTTAGCATGGGCTTCTGGGACATCTCTTACAAATACCCATAATTTTACAAATGAATCTATAACTGTAACTGTCCAATAAAAGACAGAGAGATTTACCTCCTGATGGCCTCTTGTCTCCACTGCCTGAAAAAAACTCAGCAATTACCTGCACCAGTTCTTTTGGTTGTCCTAAGGAGGGCATTGGGAATGTGAAGGGATCCCGAAGGCATGGAGGGGATGAAGCCCCAGTACCAGATGTCTGGCCACCATCCTGACTGCAGCCATGATTTTTTTTTTTTTTTTTTCTTTTTCTCAAGAAAGATCTTACAACGTTGAGGAAACGTAAGCTTTACCAAAGATTATTGGATGTAAACTGTCTCTTCCAGATCCTGTTAATCAACATGATGATCTCCCTTCAGACTCCCGCCTTCTGGGAGTTATCGAATTCTCAGTGAGTCCCAGTGAACGCAGGAGTGTGAGTAGACAGAGTGTAAGGTCGATACACTCCCTTCAAATTCAAAAGGACTCAAACGAAACCAGACAGGACAAGTATATTTCAAGCTTGAGTAGCAACGCCTACATGAGGAAGAGGAGAAGCCCAGGACATGGGATTCAACCCTGTGACCGCCACACTGACCCACATACTGCAGTGGCAGAAAACACACACCTTATCTAACTACAAAGTACAGAGTTCTGGCTTCAAAATAGATTTCCCAGTCGGTTCCTAGGCTGTTGGGTTGTTTGCTTTGCAACTTTTATTACTCCCCAAATAGCCTTTCCTTTTTCCAAAGAAACCTTCCAATCCGATTGCTACACGGGGTTTGATCGGTGCAGCTGGCTCTAAAGCCTGCTGTCCACAGCGATGTGTGCTCTTTGGTACTATCTCCATGGCCCTGGGCAAGCTGCAGGCGTCATTTCTTACCTATGGCCATCAAATTCCCGTTTGTTGCAGGCAAAGGTTTAAGGTTACCAGGTGGCAAAGTCTTTATGCCAACTCCTTCATCTTGAGAGAATGGTCCGCAGGCTCATCCATGTACCATGATGTGGTTTTATGTCGTTCCTATGATGGTTTTATGGATCTATCTGCACAGTATTAATTCCTGCAGTCTTTGAACAGAATCCTGACTCAAGGGAAAACCCAAACTTAGTTGTAGTTTGGAGGCAGAAGAGCAGGCCTATCCTTGGGGTGTGTATGATAGCACGGACTCCTCTAACAACTCACATAACCAACTCCGGAAGAAACGGAAGGGCTGCTGGAGTCCGTCATCTGTCAATAAGGTACGCTTGGCTCTTAGCCTCACAAGGCAACAGCAATGCTTGCTATGAGTTAGGGACCAAGTAAAAGTAATGAATTAACATCTCATTCTCACGGGATAGCTCTGAGGAGCGGGTGCCACCGCTCTAACCCAACCAGGGGATGCATGTAGACTCCAAATGCTTGCCCCCTAGCACCTCCAGACCTTCTTCCAGCAACATACCCCTCCTGGACCAATCTTCCTGCCTTTAAGCAACCCGAGGTCGGAACTGCTAGCCAAGTGGCCCGGGAGGTCTACTTTGCCTGGCTTCACCAAGCCAGGAGATGACTCATCGAGCCGGTTCCCCGGCCTCCTTGGGACTCTGGCAAGCTAGTGGAGAGGTGCCCTCCCTCGCTGCAGGCTCGGCGGGGCGGGGCGGGGCGGGACTCAGCTAGCCAAGGCTGGGAGCGGGAACGGCAGCGGGAAGCGGCCACCGCCCCGGGCAGCCAGAGGCTAGGCAGGGTGAAGCCAGGAGGGGCGGGGCGGGGCGGCACGGGAAGGGAAGGCCGTGCTACCTAGGGACCGACCTAGGGACCGACCCACCGACCGACCGGAGCCACTCTCACAACCCCAGCCACCATGGGGCTGGAGACCGAGAAGGCCGATGTACAGCTCTTCATGACCGATGACACCTACAGCCACCACAGTGTCGTGGACTACGCAGACCCAGAGAAGTATGTAGACTCAAGTCACGACCGGGATCCTCACCAGCTCAACTCGCATCTCAAGGTGAGTTTCAGGCTGGGCTATCTATTAATCACCTGGGCTGGAGGCTGCTGGGGTCCCTCCCTGGCAAGCTGCAGGAGGACGACTCTTCTCCCCAGCCGTGGGATTTGGTCCCAATGCCTTCAGGCAGCAATGTGTCCAGTTCCTGTGTGCACACTGTCACTCTTACGCTGGGAATATTCTAGCCAGGTAGCCTGTCCTTCGGACTTCCCCAGTTTAGAATGCTTCTGCCACCGCCCCCCCCATCGGTCCCCACCCCACCCCACCCCCTACCCCTGACAGGTTGGATGGCAGCAAGAGTCCTTACATCTCTTATCTGCAGCTAGGCTTCGAGGATCTGATTGCAGAACCTGAGACAACGCACTCCTTTGACAAAGTGTGGGTTTGCAGCCATGCCCTCTTTGAAATCAGCAAATATGTGATCTACAAGTTCCTGACGGTGTTTCTGGCCATCCCCTTGGCCTTCGTGGCCGGTATCCTGTTTGCTACCCTCAGCTGTCTGCACATCTGGTGAGAAGGGTCACGTGGGGGTGGATCTGCCTTCTGAAGCTTCCAGAAAGTTTGCCACCTGCCCTGTGCTCTCCCTGTTCCCCAGAGAGAACGCTTACATTAACAAGAGCTGAGAGATCTTGAAGGGCGGTGTGCTTTCTTTAGAATAATAGTTCCCCGGGCTGATAGTTTAAACAGAAGGAAGCAAGGGCCTCTTTCCTGGGTGTGATTTTTCCTTCCATGCAAGAAGGCTGAGCTGACAGCGGAGGTGGGGGCTGGAAGGTGCTTCCTGCCATGGGCTGCTCTCTCCAGGGCCTGTTGGGACTTGTGCCCCTGGTTCTGGGCAGGTCCCTTCCTCCTTTCGTTGACTTTTATTCAGTCACATCTGTGCTTGGGCAAAACAAATGTGATCTCAGAGCAAAACAGCGCTGACAGTCTGATCCATGGAGGATGCCAGGCTTTAGTAAACAGTGCTATAGACCCGTCCACTCAAGTCTGGCTATTGGTAACTGGTAGCAACGAACCCAGGGGACATAGGAGGCGTTTGCAATGATGAGTTGGACACCTACCTTGAACGAATAAAATCTCAAGCTATGAAACAAGGAAATGGGCCATTACGTTACTGTTTCACCTAGGAAGCACAACAGAAAATGGCCTCTAGTTACAAGAAAATGAAATGTGGAAAACGATCGAATGTTGATGGGATGTTTGTTAAGTTAATCACGTTCAAAATGCACCCTAAGCTTTATAGACCACTTACTTTTTTAAGCACTCAAATTTTTCTTAAGGGAACCAGAACATTTCTCCAAGAAATTCTTTTGAGTTAAAGGTTAGCCACTTTGTTCGAGCAATCACCCCCAGTGTCACACAGTTCTCAAGCTGGTCCCTCAAGGTGGCCCTGGTGACATGTGTGATCCTAAATGCCACCATTTAGGTTTTCACTTTACGGGGCATTGCTACACCCCAATGCAGTCCCAGTGTCGTAGAGCTACCCACTTTGCTCCTTCTCCTGGTCTTTAGTTACACCTTGTGTTGGCTGGCTAGTTCTGCACACCAAGGCTATTAGGTGCCCAGTTGTGCTGGTCAAAGACACAAGCCCATCACCTGGAAGCAGGGTTTAGAAACAAATGCAAATAATGAGAGAACAAGGTGAACTCCAAGGGAGGAGCAGGGAAACATGAGAAACTTTGTGAAGCAGGGAAACATGGGAAACTTTATGAAGCAGGGAAACATGGGAAACTTTATGAAGCAGGGAAACATGGGTAACTTTGTGAAGCAGGGAAACATGGGAAACTTTGTGGGGAAAGGAATCTGAAGATCAAAAGAAGTCTTTTGGAGCATAAGTTCAGACGGACAAACGATAAACAAAGAGCACCAATTCAATCGCTTGAGGCTATAAGCAGCCATGTTGACAGGGACAAAGGTTGCCAGAGATATGAAACTCTTTGCTTCTGTGTATATGCAGGTCTGCACAAGCATGTGTATAGTTCCCTCCTATATTCCCACCCATGAGATTTTTTTACATGCCTAAATCAACCTATAAAATTGGACATTCCCACCTTACTAAAGTCGCCAACTGAACACCTAAACCTATTATTATTATTATTATTATTATTATTATTATTATTATTATTATTTACTTTCAGCAACAGGAGAATACAAAGGAACCATAACATATTGTGAGAATGCTAGCTGTGAGCTCTCTGTAAAAACAGAAGAGATTTATTGACAACACTAGGTCTTCTCACAGCTTTGGAGGAAGGGGACAAAAAGGCAAACTCTCATTTGCTAAACAGTGGAAAGATATTAACGGTACGACAATGTGCTAAATGGTGGTTCTCTGCAGCTGTCTGTCGTGGGAGTGGGAGGAGCCTTGTGTGTGGCTTCCACTGGTGAATCACCATATCGCTTCCCCTTTAGACACAGAATATGTATTATTTAACTTCAGCTCCTTTCTCAAATTGTATTCATGTGGGACATTAATATTTAACTGTCACATGCTCGTCATTGGGTAGCTATGACTCGGTGCTCAAATGTTACATTGTAGCTCCATGAAGCAGTCATCATCAATGGATTACACGCTCCTAACATACAAGCTGGACCCCATGGAAGGTTTAAAAAAGAGTAGACTTTCCCGAGGAAGCTTGGCTTTTTTTTTTTTTTTTTTTTTTTCTTTTCAGATGTTTATTTTACATTTTGAAATCAGGCGATTGATGGTTCATTGTTTAACCACAGTTGAGAAAAATAAAAACTAAAAGGCCTTTTAGCCAAGTCACAGTGTCACCACCAGCTGATTTTAGATTTTTTTTTTTTTTTTTTTTTTTTTTTTGGTTGCTGTTGTTGTTGGGGCAGGGGTCCTTTGGTTTATTAGTTGTTTTGTTTATTTGCAAACACAGAGTTCACTATGCTTCCCAGGTTGGCCTTGAACTCCTGGGCTCAAGCAGCCCTCCGGCTTCAGCCTCTCTACTAGCGGGACCCATGGCTGTACATCACAGAGGGTAGAGTTCAGACTCTTCACCCAAGTAAATAACAAAAACTAAGTTTTAAACATCCAGTTATGTTGGACCTGCAGACAAGTATTTGGGTCATTAGGGCTGGTAAATTGATTTTATTTGATGCCTTGGTCAGATCCTCTTACCGTTTGGCAGATGTTTGCTGTAAATAAACACATCATAACCAAAGAAATGTCGCAGGGGCATCTATAGTCTTTTCTGGAATGCAGTGAAAATAGATGTCAGGTTGCTGGAAATACACTGTTGAGTTTCTTGTTTCCAATACAGCACATTGCTGAGACAACACAGGCTTCAAGACGCTGTAGTATAAAGGCAAATAATAAAAACAAATACTAATCCCTGACCCCAGGCAGGCTGTCCAGTAGAGCACAGAGGACTGCGGATTAGGCAGTTCACATGAGAAGCAGTTCTTTACTTATGTTGAGTCTCAACACATTTATCATCATCAGTCTAAGCTGTGTGCAGATTTAGAAGAGGAGTGATTCACAATGTTAAGAACATAACTCAAATTCTATAGCTAAGGACTGTTGAACTCTCTGGTACAAAGAGAATAACTTGCAGAAAATAGAAATGTGCTCACCACATCTAATGAACTGAAATCTTCAAACACAGGCAATTGGATTTTCCCGAATCACAACATATTCCAGTTCCTTTTAGAGCCCAGAGATATAAGAAGTTATGAAGATCAAAAAGGATTAGCCTAAGGAGAGTGTAGTGCACAATTTACTCGATGTAAAGTGAATTTGACTAACAAACTTTCATACATAAACTTCAGATGTCTTTTATTTTGAGGTTAATTCATTAATTTTCCATTATGTATTCTGATTTTAAAAGACGTCTATTGATTATTACGTATATGACAGTACCAAGTGACATCTCAGGGACATAAGGGGATAAGGCTTAGGTCCATAACTGGTTCTGTAAGATTTTTGGTCTCTTGTTAATTTGTGGCGGTGTGAAAAAGTGAAGTCTTGTGAGAAGCATGTGGAATACAAAGTGAAAAGTTGTTATCACTCAACTTGAAGTCAGCTGTGTAGTTCTAAATACCCATAATTAATGTTCTTACAAAATGGTTTCAAATATTTAGCACTTGGAACAAAACATAACATAAATATAGTCTATATAAATAGGCAACATGAATAATTCAGCACTCTAAAAATATATTCATCAAACACACAGTTGCTGATCCCTTGGGTTAAAATCAATAGTTACATCAGATTTTAAGGACAAGCCAAGAAATCAACCTCACCCCCAACTCTCCACTCAAGTAACACTAAAGACTCCATCAAGATTTCGGGCACAGTTCAGAATTCACAAACACTTTTTTCTTTGGCTCAAAGGGAACATTGTTCAAGGGATTACACAAAGACTTCACCTGCGTAATAGAAGCCAGCTTAGGAAAAGGTATACCAACACGTGGGAATAAACATTTTCCCTGTTAGCTAGAGTGCACAGGCCTTCTTGGTGAGTGTAATTACTACGGAGACTAATAAAATGCAGTTGTGAGTGTTGTGAATGTTGAGAACAATGTGATGCTGAACGGAATACTGAATTCATTTCCACACCGATCTTAACGAAAGACAAGTTTCAGCACATAATCTAGAAGGCGAGACGGAAACATAACTATCTACTTACTGTGCTTTGTTGATCATTTTGAAAATTGCTAGGCTTGTTTTAATATGTCAGAAATGCAACGAGGAGGCTCCCAACCAGACTGACTACGAGGGAAGGCAAAGTGAGGGGCCACCAGAAAGGCAAGCCGGAAGTAGAACCTCAGAGAAACAGGAAGTACTAGCAGGATAAATGTTTAGGGGCAGAGATCTGGCAGAGAAAGAAACCACTTTGTTTGTTTTTGTTTTACCGTTTCCCCCAGCATTCAACCAGCAGAAAGAATATTAACATTTATCATCTGTGTGCCTGTTTATTTTTTTAAACAGTGTGCCTCTTGCTCTTACCATGCCGGCCACTGTCCTTTTATTTACTGAGAACTGTTGAACCACGTTTGGGTTAAGTCATTATTACAGTTGTTCATGCGTGTGTGTCAGGCCCTTACTTGGTAACACAAATTGCTAGTGGTAACATTAACAATGCTTATATTCCACCCCCCCTCCGGTTCCAGGATCCTAATGCCTTTCGTGAAGACCTGCCTAATGGTCCTGCCTTCCGTGCAGACGATATGGAAGAGTGTGACAGACGTTGTCATTGGCCCATTGTGTGCAAGTGTAGGACGCGCCTTCTCATCTGTCAGCATGCAACTGAGCCACGACTGACCACTCAGAACCCAGGTCCAAATATTTGGATACTGTACAACTTTGTGGATGTAACACGAAAGCACTACTGTTCTGTTCACTTCCCAATGGTTACAATTATTCTTTAAAATGGGACCCAGGTTAATCGATGTTCACGATCAGATCTTTACAAATAACGATTCCCCCCCCCACACACACACAAAAGCCAAGGATTCTATATCTAATTTCATATCTTGTATAACAAGAATCAGCAACACTCTATGTAAGAACAGACAGCATTTTGCTATAGGGGAAAAACATACATTTGTTGTGGTGGCTTCATAATACTCAAAGGGCAACTTCCTCAGATACTAGAGTCGTTTTGTGCATAACTGCTCATAAAAGTATGAAATTTCTTATTTTCTTTTACTCTAGGAGCAGTGCTCTTAAAGCTACTTTTACAGATACAGTCATGAGGCTAGCTAGAGGAAATATAGTCAAATATTCTAGAAACGTTGTGCAGTGACAGAAGCATATGCTTATGATTGTAGCTAGCAAATATAATAAGACAGATAAATGTGAAAATGTGTCCCTCTGTGGTGTTATTAACCTGTAAGCCCATTTAACAAGTTGTTTGGTTTTGCTGTATATTTTATACCTAATGCAAGTGTTACTGTAAGGCAATGGCTTCAGAGTGCTTTTATCCTTGCATTTGCCATCTTGTTGGCCTCATATGTAAAGTAAGCAGAGCTACCATAGGGAAACTTTCTTCCTAAGACTGTGATGGTGTCATATAAGAGAATTGGTATAGCTTCCTTGGAGTGCAGTGTAAAATGTGCTATCTAAGTGTCCTCGCCGACTTCCCAGCAAATGTTTTGTGACTGGGCTTCATCTGGCTGTGACCATCAGACACATAGTTGTTTTGTTTACTAGAGGTTTTCTCCCGAATACTCAGAAACTTAATCTGTGTTCTACATTCCAATGAATGCTTCACTTACTTGCAAGTAATTCTGGTGCTAGTTAGTCTTTTTCTTTTATGATAAAGGCTATGTCTAACATCTAAGCATATATTTTTACTACAGGGGCTCATGTAGAGGAACTTATGGGAGAATGAACAATTGTGAAGGCTTATAAAACTAAAGTAACACTAAAAACTAACAGTTACAAATTTTCAAGATGTTCTCTCATATGGATATTATAACCCATAAAACATTATTTCCTTTTTTAATTCTAGGCCTATTTTAGCATTTACTCAGTATGCCCTTTGAAAAATTGGTATATAAGAACTTTCTACATTATAATTATATAATTTTTCAAATTCCAAAATTATTACCAAACCCTGAATGAGCATCTGCTTGAATATGCTCACAGGTATCAAATCTTCACTGAGTGAAGATAAGTAATTTTTTTCCAAATTTTTAATTCTGGGATTAAAAAATTTGAACTGGGATTCTATTCAAAAGATTATGTCAAGAAATTAAAAGTTACAAAACTCACATCAATTTGATGGTAAACATAAAAGAAACATTTCAAAATGTCCTTAGGTATTTTACCATCCTCAGAAAAAGAAGACATAGCTTGGTAATAACCACAAAACATTGCTATTAATGTGATTATAAAGATTGTATCATATTAGTTTCCAAGGTCAGTCTCATAGCTTTATGTTACTATTTGTAATTTAAGTTTTAAACACCTGGATATATTGATTAGTCAAAACTTTAACAATAAAATATTAGTTACCGAATTATAAGCTTCAACCTTTTAAAATAGTTCTGACAGATTTAAAAGGCTTATATGTATAATTATAGGTAAAACCTTTAATTCTAATATATATATATATATATATATATATATGTATATGTATATGTATATATATATATATATATATATATATATATATAATTTCCTTTTTCTAAATAATATCAATTACTTTTAAGTAAACTTGTACTGAAACTTTTCATGAATTATTTTGTCTCAAACACTCAAACTATGAATAAAAGGAATCAAATTTAAATATGCAAATATGTTGGTTCTTTTTGGGGGGGGGTGGGACAGTTGGATGTCAGAGGCAAAGAAATGTCCTCATTATCTATAATAAACACCTTTCAAAATAGTGGATGGCTTCATTGACTTTATTATATTCGGTCTTCCTGCTGCTTATTTCATACAGTTGGAGCTCAAGAGCAAGAACTTTTTAAATGCAGTTTATCGAACCCTTAAGTAACAAGTACATGAGCTACTGTTCCAAGATGTAGCTGTCAGAATGAGGAGATGGGTAAATGGTTATGGTACCTACCATGCAAGCATACCTAGAGTCTGGATCTCCAGAGCCCAGACAGGAGCCCTGTAAACTCACCAGTCCATCTTTAACTCTATCACTAAAAAGACAGAGATGGGCTCTCCAGAGCTAGGTGGCTGACTGGGCATAACCACAAGCTCTGAGGTCAGCTGAGAAATCCTGCTTCGGGGAACAAAGTGGATGGTGATAGAAGACTTCTGACATCAAACCTCAGGCCCCAGTATGCAAACGGATGCATGCGCAACAGCATACAGAAGTGTGTGCACACATGAGAAAATGTAGATACAATACACACACCACAGATGCACATAAACAAAAAGAATGTTATCCTTAAGAATGGTGAGAGTGATCATTCAGTTCTCTTTTTCTAGCACTTGAAGAGACTCTACACAAACTTTTCTGTCACTTGAGAAGTAATATGTGGTGACTTGCTCACATGCCAACCGCACTCAATCTTTGTAAAGTCTCACTTTGCTAATCCCAAATAAACCGATGTCTCTATTTCTAACTCTTAAACAGGAAAGTAATACCAATATAACTCACATACTAAAATACTTTGTATCCCAAAGCCATGTTTCTCCAAAATTATCCTTGGAAAGTAAGTATGTGAGGAACAACTGCTGATACTGGCACAGATTTCCTTGTGGTCAATTAATCTGTTAATAAATCAGGTATTTGGCTGCATTTGAAGGTTCTTTATGGATTGAAAGAACATTAAAAGTCTCTCTTTTTACCAGTCATCTAAGCCCCGTTCATTTACTTTCATGTCTTTCTTGGGAAGCTGTTGCCTGTGGGAAAAGACCCCTGCCCCAGGAGTGAGACATCCCCATTCCACCCCTGTCCCCAGGACTCCTGTACTTCACCTTCTGCAAATGGCTCAGCCTCTGAGTCTTGGATTTCCTATCTGCAAGGAAAATACTGAGTTAAATGTTCCCCCAAAAGCTCCACATGCCACTGTAGTTTATAACACAAAGATTTGGGTGCACCTCTTCTTACAATTTTGGATATTTAGTCCAACAACTTTAACAACAGCAATGTCAACAACAGCAATAAAAATGAGGAGGAGGAAGAGGAAGAGGAAGAAGGAGGAGAAAAAGGAGAAAAAGGAGAAAAAGAAGAAGAGGAGGAGGAGGAGGAGGAGGAGGAGGAGGAGAAGAAGAAGAAGAAGAAGAAGAAGAAGAAGAACAAGAACAAGAACAAGAACAAGAACAAGAACAAGAAGAAGAACAAGAAGAACAAGAGGAGGAGGAGGAGGAGGAGGAAGAGGAAGAAGGAGAAAGAGAAGGAGAAGAAGAAGAGGAAGAAATGTAGCAATGTGGTTCCTGTCAGTTCCTCACTGGCACACTAAATATGCACTCACAGATGTACCTTGCACTCTTCCATTGCTTATAGAACTCTTTTTTTTAAATGACTTTTATTCTCTAAGACAGGAATTTTTAGACTTTTATAAGCTCAAATATTATCATTCTATTCCCTAAAGTAACATGTTCTGGTACATTTTAAACTAGTTCATACTGATTTGAAGACTTACTCACACAACTGATGTTTTAATCTGTGTTATGGTTTGGATTTTAAGTGATTCCCCAAAAGGCCCAGATCTTAAAGGCTTGGCCACCTGCCTGTGGAGCTTCTGGGAGCTGGTGGATGGAACCTTTAGTCATCTTGGTCAGGATGGAACAAGCCCTGTCTTTGGAAGTGTAGAAGACAATATTGGGATCTCAGCCCCTTGCTGTCTCTCTCCTCTCACTTCCTGGGTACCATGTAGTAAGGAGTTTACTCAATCGCACGTGTTCTCCTTCCCTACAGCACAAAATCAACAGGGCCAAGCAACTGAAACTGTTAGAAGAAAATATGATGCCACCATAACTATTTCCATCTCAAAGTTATCTCGGCTGTTGAGAGAGAACCACTGTTGTCTTTTCTATCTTTGCTCTCAGCCTGGTTGGCATCCTGGGCCTCTCTGCTGTCAATTTGTTCTCCAAACGTCCTTCTCGTAAAATTGTTGCCATATCAAAGCTGTGCCATCTCCTTGATTTAAAACATTGGCTGTAGTGATCACCGTCATAATGATCAAACTTTTGAGTGACATGCGCAAGGTTTATCACATCGTCATATTTATACATAAGTTTCATATTTAAGAGTCTTGTTATCACTACGATGTTAACTAACGCCATTCATTATACAGCCGCTCAGGGGCCCAAAGCGTGACTCCACGTTTGATTCCCAAGATCCTGGAATGGTGGCAGCCAAGTGAATTCAGGAAATGTTTTCTAAATGAGGAACTAGAGGAAAAAATGATTAAGGAAAATCTGAAGTGCTTGCAGAGAGAGGAGTAAGACACACACATTTCAAAGGAGTATAAAACAGACTGATTTTTGGTAAAAGTTCCACATGTGTGATTCTCATTCTCATAAATCACCAAGTGAAAACTAGGCCTTACATAAGACATATGAAGTGCATTCCTTCCTCTGGGGTAATATCACGTGTGCTGGTGGCACAGATCATTGCTGTAATGACAAATACAGGTGAGGGGTTTGTTTTGACTTGTGCTTTAGGAAGAAAAACACTTGGTCAGGGTAGGAAAGGAACAGGAGTATGAGGTACTTAGTTCTGTTGCAGTCAGGAACCGGCAGGAAGGCTAAGCTAGAAACTTTAGACCCTCCCATACGCCCTACCTCCTCAGTCAGGCTCCACCTCCTAAAGGTCAGTAACTTCCGGCAGCTCTGTCGGGTGGGAACCAAATGTTCAAACATGTGATAGTTCTCACTCAAGACATGCCTGTCTAATTCTGTGTTGCCTTTCTCCAGACCTGCTTTCAAATTGTCAAGAGCAGCGATCCGCACACCTTGGAAACTTGTTTGTAGACTTGCGGTCTTTAGAACGGTGGTTTCTTTGACTATCCCATTTCCCAGTGAAATAAATGGTTTCCGTCGAATGTTGCATGTCAGAAAACACATCCTATGCATTATGTCATTTGAACGCTAGGACAAATTAAACAACCTTGTATGATAAGAGACCACACAAATTGTCCCCTTTCTGGGGCTGCGACTCATCACTGCAGACTGTTTTCACAAGACACTAGGAGTTTCTAAAGGTTTTGTATGGTTCTGTGAAGCAGCCAAGGGAAGAAAGTGGGTAGAGTTGCTTAGAGACCTTAGCTCAGCGGATGCAGTTCATCACAAATCAGGATGCAGGGCATTTGCACTGAAAACCAGACAGAGGAGGAGGCAAAGTGCACTACATAGTCAGACTATAGAATCACGGAATAAGAATAATTTGGGGTCGACTCACCCAGTGTCTTCCCTCTTTGCTTCTAAGTAGTAAAATTCGCAAAAGACGGCTCCCCTCGCCCCGGTTTAAAATCACCTTTGTACCCTCTACCCTTTCTCTGGGTAGCATCTGAAAACCACCACAGGTACAGTAAGTACCTCTGGTGCCTTTGAAGTGGAAAATAACCTTGAGTGAGGTCGCCTTTCAGTTGATTAGCAGCCTATATTTTAAACTTCAGTGTGAATGGGTGGTCCAAAGGGGATATTGAACACTGCAGAAGGGACGTGTCCAGGAAGAGCAGAGTACCATATGGAGCACACACACAGACCAAGAAGAAAGCCAGGTTAGAGACGCAAAGCCAAGCGGCTACAATGGCGCTGACCTTCACCCTCCCCAGCTTGCTTTGGAGAACTCGGCTTCATATTCCTAAGCAGGGTTCAGTGGAAACTGAATAGGAGTGGAGAGAATTCAGTCCACAAAAGAGACTTCTTTTTCTCTACAAAGAATTGCTTTTCTCTTCTCGAATGAAAAGGGGCCTGGGGAAAGCCTGGGGGCTCTGCAGGAACCACATACCCTAAAGACCGTCCAGTGAGCGAAACGGAAGATGAAAATCAAAGTATAGCTGTGACCACTCGTGTCTCTTTCGCCTTGCCCTGATCCACTGTTGACCCCAACTATGGTGTCTTTGACAGAGAAAGGATGCCACGGAGCACTCAGAGAAATCAGAGGCCACCACTCCAACAATTACCCCAAAATAGGACAGGGACACCTATCTGCCTGCAGTTGTACGAGTCATGTTACCCAGCGTGGCTGCACGGCGGGAGAAGTCATTTCGCCTTTATGGGAAGAAGCAGAGGTGGAGGAGGATGAGAGGAAGGAAGAGACGTGACTCAATGGGAAACAGCGTGTCGCCAAGGGCAAATATTGCCCGCCGATAAAAAATAAATCCGGAAGAGATGGGAGCAACAGGTCATCTGTGGAGCATTCTTTTCTTTCCCTGCCTCCCAGCCGCTTGTCACCGAGCACCACCCAGTCACAAAAGGGGAGAGAAGGGCAGAAATCAGGCCCGGCTACAGCTCAATGGTAGATCAGTTCCAGGCAACTTCTGTCTCCGCTAACTGGGACAGCAGAACAAGGGGTTGTTTGGGACGCTGCAGGGCAGACCTAGGGTGTTTTTTTAGGGAGGCAAGTGGCAAGATTAGCATGTTTATTGTAACCCTTCATGTGTATATGACCGAGAGATCTCTGTGTAGTCAGCTACAGGAATGTGGACATTGGTTAAATAACCAGGAGCTGGGACCTTCATCCGCTCCTGTGGCGTGGATCCTCTTGTCACCACGTTTTCTCTTAATGATGAGAATATGACAGGAGGTCGAAGAGTTCACTCAAGTTCACACTTAAAATTACGATGTGAGCCAAGACATTCTGAAAGCGAAGTTTATACACCAACGTTTATGTCTCCAAGGAGATGTCTACTTTCCCTAGGATCCTACCATCGGCTTCTCTTGTCTTTACCAGCATATAACCTCCCAGAAGCACGTGTTTGTACTTTTCCATCCTCAAAGGCAGGTCCTCTCCCAACCTGAAAGCTGTCCCCCAGCCTCATCTCCTAACACAGTTCAATCTTCCAGTGTTCTGGGCACAGCGTTTCTTTCCTTTTACAATCTTACTCCCAGCGCCTAGATTCTGTCCGGTGTCAGAAATTAATTTCTAAATGCCATTATTCACAGATAGAAGTCCAAGTTTCTCTACAACCTGTCTCAAGCACGGTGATTTATCTAAACACTAGCCACGTCGGCACACATTAACAATGGCATCAATTTCAATTTAGGTTAATCAGTTCTCCAAGCAGGACATATTTGGTGTCTTTATTATTTTTAATTCCTTTTCAGTGTTCCCACCTCTGGTTGTTACACCTCTTTGTCTTGACATTCTGATTTTGAAAGCCCCAGGAAAACATGTATTTGATTGCTTTCCTATCATTGAAGATGTTAATGTAATTGTTCAGAAGTAGAGCTTCGTGAAAGTTACCTGATAATATTAACAGTTTAGTTTTATAGTGTCAGGCAGATGTTCAATCTATCTATATAATGCATAATTACAACAATAGTGTATTATGATGTTTTTTGAGACTTGATCTTAATTTGTAGTCCGGGCTCTCCTGGAACTC
Organism: Micromys minutus; assembly: GCF_963924665.1. Taxonomy (NCBI): domain Eukaryota; kingdom Metazoa; phylum Chordata; class Mammalia; order Rodentia; family Muridae; genus Micromys; species Micromys minutus. The sequence continues at coordinate 41,235,364 of NC_137958.1, forward strand.
ACTATGTAAAACAAGCTGGCTTTGAACTCGCAGACATCTTCTTGCCTCTCCTGCCTCTCTCTGCTTCCCAAGTGTTAGTATTAAAGGTATGTGCCACTATGGCAGGCTGTATATTATAATCTCGCCATCAGTATGGATTGGTGTTGTGAGAAATTTGTTTTTGCTATCAAAAGTGGCTGGTCCTCCAAAGACCAATGTTCCATAAATCTTGTGAAAACATTTATTCAAAATTTTCAATCTCCCCTACCTTATAAAACATTTATACAAATCTTTAAAAAATCATATTTTAATATTTACTTGCCTTTGATTTTTATATACATGAGTGTTTTGCCTACATGTCTGTGTATGCACTGCAGGGGCACTTGGTACACGGGAAGGCTGGAAGAATGTGCTAGATCCCCCAAACTAGAGTTCTGAACAACTGTAAGCCATTGCATAGGTGCTGGGAACCAAACCTATTAAGCCATCTGTATAGTTAGTTCCCTGTGCAAATCTATGCATCTCCTCTCAAAGGCCCTGCTGCATTACAGGAACTTAATGACCCTTAGCACCCAACCTCTTCTCCTTTCCTTCAGGCCACTTTCCAAATTAACCAATCAGGAACAGACTGTGAGGTTGAACTTTAGCCAACAGTGATGAACAGCCAAGATTCCTCCTTGAATTAAGGATAAAAGACAGAGGCCATCTTGACTGTGAGGATTGCTCGCTAGTTCAGTTTTGGTTGTGGTGAACTTTTTGACAAAGACATTGTCTTCTCGGGTCACTTTCTTTCTTAGATATTTGTCCAGCACTGAGACTATTCTTTGCAGAGGTATGTGTAAGTGTAACTCAGCATGATTTTTACATTTTGTGTGTGTGTGTGTGTTTGCATGAGGGTGTATGTATTTTGGAAGGAGACATAATGTGATGTGCACATCAGTGTAATAGTCGAAGGTTGACCTTGGGAATCTTCCTATACAATCTTCAACTTCAATTTCTTAAGTCAAAGTCTCTCAAAGAAACCCAGAACTCCCCAACATGGTTAGTCATGCTAACCAGCTTCTCTGGGAGTCATGTCTCTAACATGTGAAGTGGGCTAGAATGAACGTGAGTCCCACATCCAATCAGCATTAATGCTGACTCTGGATATATGAATCCTAGTTATCTCGCTTGAGTGACCATATGTAGGAAATAAAGTCACTGAAACTAGAACTCCATGACACAGTTTCCATGATGGAGTGATGTGGTAAGGACCATACGCAAACAAAGGAAAGGTACCATGGTGTGTGTGGCTATAGCACAGAGCATACAGTTAGAATATACACTCCCATATGGGCAAGACGAAGGGACTAAAATGTAAAGGGAGCTAGAGGAGAGGCTCAGGCTTTAGATGTAAATCCGTTTGGCCAGTGGCTGCACAAGGACATGTTGCTTCTTGGCATAAGGCCTTGGTGTCCTGTCTCTCTGTTTGCACACATACCAACAGTGGAACTTTGTGCTGTTGCAGCTGGTTTGGAGTCCTCCATATACGTCCAGAAAGCCCATTAATCTCACTGGTCTCACCATGTTGGAGTCTTACTTTCTCTGTCCTTTTGATGCTCATCTGGGATGACTGATGTTTCTTCACATCTCTAGAAATGTTTAACATTGCCATTTTGCGATTATAAAAAAAAATAACTGAGTATTTTCTAGTGGTTATGAGCATTGCGATTCCTACATTCATCTTTTACTCTAATTTTTTTCAACTGGTATAATAAAACAGTACAGTACTTTGTTATAACGATTACAGGAGGGGCTGGAAAGGCAGTTCGGTGTAACCAGAGTACACTCTGCTCTTACAGAGGATAGTAGTTAGGTTCCCAGCACCCACATGAGGTGGCTCAAAACTGCCTGTAACTTCAGCTTAGGTCTAGACTGAGAGTCTGGGGGGAAATTCACATATATTTGGATAATTAAAGCTAAGAAATATATTTCAAATATATGTGAGTCTCCTCACTCACTCAGCATTTATGTTGGCTCTGGAGCTATGATATCTAGACATTTTGCTTGTATGATGATATGTACAAAACAGAGTGACTGAAGTCAGGACTCCTGACGATTGCTCAGTCTTAGCTGTGACTCTTAGATAGCTCATTTCTAGTCACCCTCTTATCCTCCAGTTTGTCCCACCTCCCTCGCCCCATTCAGTCCTGTGACCTGAGTTTTTATATGCCTCTAAAAGGTAAAGAATTTTGGTGAAAGAAAGAAAATAAGTGAACTACACAACATGATCTTAGTTTATTTATATCGCCATTTTAACTGATCTAACAAAACTTAATGTTCTTCTGATTAAACTATGCTTATTAAAATTCGTTAGGCAGTGGCTCTCAATCTTCCTAACGCTGCCACCCTTTAATACAGTGTCTCATGCTGTGGTGACCCCCAACCATAAAATTATTTTTAATACTGCTTCATAACTCTAAGTTTGCTTCTGTTATAAATAATAACGTAAGTCTGTGTTTTCTGGTCATATTAGGTGTACCCCTGTGACCACCCAAATAAGTCATGACCCACAGGTTGAGAAATGCAGGGGTAAGGTGTAATACACCAAAATAAGAAACTCGCCAATTGAATATGTTTAAAATAGTGAATAGTTTTTGCATACATAAATGAACTTACAAAGCAATAGTTGTAGACTCATTAATATCAAACATGGGAGTGACCATAAACACAAAACTTTGACACCGTGATACATGCAGAGAAGCCTAAGACACAACCGCACTCTCTTCTTCAACTCCAGTGTAGGCAGGCAGTCACAGAAATATCACAGTTAGGACTAGATGACAGAAGCAAGAAACAAGATGAAGGTTCTCCAGAGACCAAGAGGAAATTTGATCAGTTCATATCAATGCTGCATGCACCAGACCGTACCGTGAAGAACTGCATACAATTCAGGAGCTAGGGCTATGATCAAAGCTTAATGATAATAATAATAATAATAATAATAATAATAACAATAATAACAATAATAACAATAATAACAATAATAATGTTATTATAATATCACCAGAAAATTATTTGTATCATCTAGAAGAAACAAGAGAGCCATTAATTGAATCGAATTAGTCAAACTTTTGAAAACAAGATTCTTTAAAATGCATAACAGTCTTAGTATGATTTGTTCCAGAGGTTACCCACAGCATGCGAATTGTTTTGGAACAGGTGATTCTTATTATAACTTTTTGATTCTGAAAGTTTAAATAAAGTTACCTTTATTAGAAAGGACACAAGAGACACACATGAGATGCTTGCACCCCACTCGCACTGAATACTACAGATACTCAGATAAGAGCAGAGACCAAGCGAAGACTGAAACAACTTGTCTGGAAGAACTTTGGTAATGGTCAGCACTTTCTACCAGAGGCAGATGTGAAAGGGACAATGCTCTCTGCTGCATGATGAACCAAATCAGGAGTTTAGCCAAAACCTCCAGAAGAAAAGATTTGACATCAGAGAACAAAAATCCCTCTGCTTAAAGTCTACAAATGAAGTGTCCTAAATGGGGTATCCTCTGGGAAGATCATCAGGCCTTGTGTCTCAACTCACCGTTCATACACACTACTTTCATTGGTGTGCCTGATGGTGTAATTAATGTATTCAGGTTTCCTTTATTAAGAAAAAAAAAGCGCTGGTCTCTGCCTAGCACATAATTTCTAATTTCACATTCCAAGGACACTTCCGTTTCGAAAGGGAAAAAAGATGTCATTTCCCTACAAGCAAGTTAGCCAGCATAACTGTGGGGTTCCCCTTCTAGGATGCTTCCTGCTGTTTGCTTACAAACATTTCTGTAGGAATACATCACTTCCTCTTGCCGGACTGAGATTCCCTCTCAGTCACCCAGGCTCTCCCATTATTGTCATGTCTTGTTTGTTTGTTTGTTTGTTGTGTGTGGTTTCTGTTGTTTATTTTGTGCACACTTCCTATGTAGGCCAGTAGTATTTACTGGTGTGGCTTCTGTTTTCTGAAATACCTTAAGGTTTAAAGTTCTCTGAGTTTCTTCTAAATCAGTACTTATTAAGGACCAGAAGACCCTTGATTGCCCAGGGATTTTGGAAGAATACACTTCTGATTCAGTGCAACTGTGCTAGGACCTTGGATTCCGAATTTCTAGGAGTCACTCACTCCTGTGTCATGGACTCTACAGACCACCCTGAGACTGCTGTGGCTCTGAGTGACCTAAAAACACTTGTAATAAGGCACAGAACGAGAGACCAATGAAAGAGCTACAAACAAAGAAGACAGCAGTGGTATCCTTGTGCTCAGTCCTCTGAAAGGGGACAACAGGCGATTTAAATATTAGAATCTTCTCTACCCACATTAAAACACATTAGTATTCTCAAAACTGGCGATAAGGAATTAAATCTAGTCAGAAGCCAGATAAAAATGAGATTGAAATGTTGTACTCTCTTTGGAAAACAAATCAATAGACTGTGGGAAAATAAAACACTATGTGAAGACCATTGGCTAATATAAAATTACAAACACAGACACACACACACACACACACACACAAACACAACACAGACACAGACAAACACACACACACACACCTACACACACACACATACACACATGTTTTGGTAATTATTTTAAGTGTGTGGTAACTTTTTATTCACGTTAGTGACTAGTGCTGACACCATTAGGGTCACATGGCACTGTGGGGTATCTTTATCTCAGTGGTTCCACTGCCCACAAGCAATCTCAGACCCAGGCGGCCCTCAAGCAATATAATACAAAAACAGTACGCAGATGTTCTTCAAAATAGTATACATCGGTTTTGCTTTGTTGTATTAAAGTACACTGGGTTGCATTATATGCTATATTATAGCACCGTTTGCAGTCAGTTCTGAATTGCAGTTATGAGAAAGTCATGTGTCTAGAATGGGAGTCAAAACTTACTTAGCTTGGACAGTTATTACTCCACTAACCAATGCATCTGAACTAGATTTAGTGGAGTAATTTCCTCAACACTTAACTTCATATTTTTCTGAAAACTTCTACACCTGAGACTCATTTACAGTAAAAAGTTTCAAGTTTATATTCAGTAGAATTGCATTTGTGTTTCCATTATTGATACAAATCTACTCAGATGAAAGAATGAAACAAACATTTATTTATTTTCAACTTCATGCTTTCGGGATGTATAATCCCTAGATCCTAGATCGTTTAACTACTGGCTGTAAGTTTAGAATAAGAAGGTTTTTTTTTTTTTTTTTTTTTTTTTTTTTTTTTGTGGCTTAAAGAGTGGGGGGACAGTTATGATCCAGTTATCAACATAAAGAAAATAGATCACTCATTTTCAAGGCAGATAATTTGATTTATTCTATGTCATCATGATAAGACACTTGCTTGAAATGAGAATTTTACATGAGTTTCAAGCATACCTCTCTACCCTAGAGTATTGTTGCTGCATAATGGTTTCTGAGAATTAGACAAAGGACAGCAATAGAATATTTCAGAATATTTTCAATAGAATATCAGAGCTTAGATGAAAATTTAGAAAATCAGTAAAAAAAAAAAAAAAAAAAAAAAAAAAAAAAAAAAAAAAGCTAATTGCTGAGGTCCCTTTGGCTTCCTCTTATTCACAGCCTTAGCATGGTTTTCTCATTGGTGATGGTCAATTTCTCCTCCCTTGTCCTCGGGTGAGACCAGGTCAATGCCTGGTCACACCTACCACACAAGACCATGCCTCCTAATAATGCCACTCCCTGGAAGAAGCAAATTCAAAACACCATAGTGTCCCATCTAAACTTGCTAAGGCTTGTCTCCTTGTCTCCTTAGCCTTTAAAAATACTGGATTCTATAACAGTTTATTTAAATAGGCATGCTGTAAAAATAATTGATTGCTGTACCCTAAAGTTTAGTTTTTAAATATATATCAAATATACAATAATGAAACCCTGTTGGTTCCCTTCAACATTCATTTTCAGTTAGCTATTGTGGTACCATTCAGACAGAGCCATAAAGCCATAATGGACTGGAGCCTAACAATCACAAGGTGACTTTGCTTTCTGCAATTTCTGATGGAACACTGTGGAGGTTTGAATATGCTTGCCCAGGAAGTAGTATTGTTAGGAGGTGTGGAGGTGTGGCCTTGTTGTAGTAGGTGTGGCCTTGTTGTGGTAGGTGTAGCCTTGTAGGTGGAAGGTGTCACTGTGTGATGGCAGTCTTCTCCTGACTGCATTCAGATGGAGATGTAGAACTCTTGGCTGTTTATCCAGCACTGTGTCTGCCTGGGAGCTGTCATGCTTCCTGCCTTGATGATAATGGACTAAACCTTTTAACTTGTAAGCCAGCCTCAATTAAATGTTGTCTCTTATAAGAGTTGCTTTGGTCAAGGTGTCTCTTCTCAGCAATGGAAACCTTAAGACAGATACAAAAATAAATTTAATTTTTTGTTTGTTTGTGTGTTTGTTTGCTGGTTTGTATGGTTGCTTGGTTTAGTTTGGTTTTAGTTTCTTGCAACAGTTTGGTGATGCCCCTAGAGCTCCCCTCCCCTTCCCAAAGCAGGACTATGATATGAAGCAAAAACAAAGTAGATGCTCTTCATCCCCACAGCCTTGTTCCTAAGAGAGTCGGAGCATAGAAGTATTACTGGGTGACAAAGGAACAGGCTGCCTGCTCAAGAGAAAAAAAAGTTAGAGAACAAAATGTTCATAAGCAGATAATGCATAAGGTTCGGAGAGCAAAGATAATGCCTTTGGTTCCTGGGTAGAGTTCATGCTGGTAGCAACCATACTTCAGTGAGCCATGACAAGGCTAGGGAATGACTTACCTCACTTGGGATGGATGGATACTCCTGTATCACTCCTGTCTGTTCAGTTTATCACATTTCCACAGAGCCCTTGGGGCAGCACTACAATAATAAGAAAGCATTCCTGGTCCTACACTAGTCAGTTCTCCATCACTGGAACAAGTACCTGAGCTCGTCAACTTGTGAGAAAGAAAGAATTGTTCTGACTCACGGTTAGACTGCAGTTCATGTTCAGATGCCCCTATGGCTTTAGGACCAATTATAAAACAGCATATGATGGGAGCATTGAGCAGAACAAGACTGTTGGCTTTATGATAGGCCATATAAGAGAAGCTGAAGAATGAACTGGAGTCCAACAGGCAACAGGCAAAGATAAAAATTGATAAGAAAGGACGACACCTCATGAGAGGGGGAAAGAGAACGCACTGGAGGACGATGAGCCCAGAAGAACGGGGAGTGAACACAAAAGCAGCTACTCATACAGCCATGAGTCGAACAGTTATCTGTCAACTTAGAAATGGTTTACTATCCAATGACATCTCCTCAGAAGGCGTCTTAGTGTGTATAGACTTCGGTGTCTTTATCTCGTGGGGCAAGATGACCATGCCCTAGTTAAGTATCTCTACTAACATGAAATTCTCATGCAGGCCTTTAATGTCACATCAGACATGAGAACAAAGCAGATAAATAAACCCCAGGAAACGATTCAGAGAAAGTGGTTAACTTTCCCTCAAGCCTGAAGTTCCATGTTTGGACACCAAAGGAAAAACTTGTTTACATCATCTATCCACTGAAATTTAGAACCTCGGTTAGCAGAGCCCTGCCTCTCTACTCCTCATGGGGTCCAGAGTCATTTCTTCGAGGCAGCTGTCACAAGAACATAAGAACTGCTTCTCTGTGGCACCGGTGTCTTGTTGAGGTAGATCACCTAAACAGCTTATGGGTTCTTTTCCCCATTCATTATGAAAGCATCCTGGGACTGAGAACACTCCCCTGGTCCTTATGATTCCAGAGTTGCTCTTGATTTGACTTGTATATGGGCTTCCCCTGGGGGTGGCTTTCCCCCTACTGAGGACTGTTTTAAGCACTCATGGTAGGATCTTTCCAGAATGCAAGGCAAGCTCTCCTGGATCCTGTTGACTTCTTCACAGTCAGAATTACTCAGAGGCAGCTTAAAACAATGGGTGGGAACCAGTTTCTACATTTTTTTCCCTACAACAGAACCCGAATTGCCTCACAGCAAATGTCTCTGAAAGACAATGTAGGTAGCCTAAGAGAACTTCAAAGGCAGCTAAGGCAGGGTACATAGAACCAGAGGCCCTTTCTTGCTTTCCATGTATGTTGCCTCACAACATAAAAGCTTTGGGAAAGTAATTTAGTAGAATAAGACTAAGGAAACTAGCCTTTTGCAAGATCTTTAATCTCATGGTGTACAGGCAGCATAAGTTACCTAACGTTTACCACACTGACTTTCCCCCTGCCATTCCTAGTTAAAAGCCAGCCTCTTCTTTCCGGAAATGTACTACTAACCACCCTCATTGGATCAGAATGACATATGCCAGTGTTGAAATAGCACACTGTACCCATCAGCATTACAGCTATCACATGCTAATAAAGATAAATAAAATACCCATAAATAACACATTTACAATTTATGATAAAATAAACTACAAATTTATAATTAATCAATTAATTGATTAACAGTTAATACGAAGAAGATTGCCTCTTTTCCCTGTCAGCAGGAACCCGGGTTACTGGTCTTTTCATATCTTCTTTCCAGCTAAATGATCAGTTCTTTCGGTTTTTTTTTTTTTTAATCCATTTTTTATCTATTTTCAAGCCCCGGGTTTTCTCTTTATCCTCCTCCTGACCCCATGTTTCTGCTTCTTGATATCTATTTTAAAATGTACTCTGTCCCTTCCAACTTGCTATGGAAGTGTTCGCATAGGGATGCCTGGGTAAAAGACCCCTTTCATCCTTGTGGGGGGTGGTGAATTGTTTAGTTGCTGTCTCTAATTGGTTACTCTTTTCCTTAGTAAAAGGCAACTATATAGTTCATCTTATTTTTCTTTGCAATAAAGCCAAAGGAGGATGGTCAGCTTTTAAAACTAATATTTTACTTGTTACCTTAAAAAAAAACCCACAAAAACCATAATTTCTCACAGCGAAGCACATATTCCTGGGCCAGGATCCTCTGCGGCAGAGGATGTAGTTTAGTACAAGAGTGTTTTTCCCCAGGTAAAATGCACAATGCGTTGGGTTTGATCTCAAGCCGAAGGGCGGAGGGGGTTCCTCTCTGGTAGCAAGCTTGTATTTGCTGCAGTTGAAAATATTCAAAGTGCTCGTGATTACTGTATAACCTGTTGGTAGGAATTTCATTTTCTTTATTGCAGAGGCGCCCACACAGATTCCTTCCTTGTGTTTATATATAAAACGTTCCCTCAGGTTCCCAGCCATCTCGCTTCTGTATCTTTCTCTGTGAAACAAGACGACAGATCAGTCCTGAGAGGCAATGGAACGTGGGCGAAGAGAACAAACACAGGACGGGGCAGAAGCCTTTCTGCAGAGCCGGATGCCCAGTATGGGCATCTCTGCAGACTCCTGTGCTCCCTCCACCCCTGCTGAGATGATGCACTGGGAAAACACGCTCTCTCCCCTGGATTCCTCTCTGTTGGTTTATAGCTGGGAAAACGTTGCCCCGGGTCTAAAATATCTGCCCGAACAGCCTAGCTCTGATGAAGGCTTTCTCACAGGCTCTCGGCTCCCCGCGGGCGCTCCCCGCCCTCCGCTGCCAGAACCTTGGGGATGTGCCTAGACCGGGCGCAGAGCACGTCCCAGCCAACTGAGAGCAGAACAAACCCCTGGCGAACCGCCAGGATGCTCCCTCCCAGCCACCGCTCCCCCCCCCCCGCCCCCGCCAGCGCCTTTCCCCCCTCTATACAATACAAGATCGTCCTTCCTCAGTTCTCTTAAATCACAGCCCAGGGAAACCTCCTCAGAGCCTGCAGCCAGCCACGCGCCAGCATGTCTGGGGGCAAATACGTAGATTCTGAGGTAGGCTTGGGTGAGGGCGCGCCTGCTCCAAAGTGCCTGCTTTTGCTATCTCCCACTCCAAATGCTCGGGCTGCTTTCCTAGCCCCAGCCCTCTCTCCACCTTCACAGCACTCGAGCTGGCACCGCGGCGGAATGGGCTGGGTGGGGAGGTGAAAAGCTAGGAATGTCTTAGGGCTTCCTTCTGCAGAGGGGACCGATGGAGCCAACGGGGGGAAAAGAAGGAGGGATCCCCGGGTACTGTTTTGAGAGTCCGCCAGACTTTAGAAAAGTTTTCCAGATGACACTGTTCGCGGTCCAGCCCCTACCTACTGGGAGGTTTAGAACTGGTGCTGTGTGTGTGTGTGTGTGTGTGTGTGTGTGTGTGTGTGTTTTCGGGTTAAGGAGATTCTTTTGCTCGCAATCCTGAGGACAGTCCCCGACAGGAGTCTAAAGTGGCTAGCCTGGGCGGCGGCATGCATGTATTACACTTAGCAAAGTTCTCGAGAACTTCAATAATTCTGCCCCTGAGAGGCCCGAGGGAGTTCCGAGGTTGGGGAGCCTCTTTCCTCACAAGTACCACCGCCATTGTCAACTACTTCTTGGCACTCAGGTGAACTGAATGTGGAGACCTCGGTTCCCAAATAGACTATGGTTCAGGCTGGAGTAGACAGCCTAGGAGTGAGATAAGTAAGGGTGGGTTAGGGAGCCCTTCAGGTGACATTTCCTTCTGGGGCATGGGAGCAGGGGTGAGGGGTCTCAGAACATGCCTCTGCTTAAAGAAGTGTGTTAGGTCATGGCCCACTCGTTCATCCCCGTCGGCCTAAGGAAAACCATAGAGCGGGGTGTTAACGGGGTAGGGGCCGCGGCGGGTTCGAGGGAGAGCACGGAGGGGCTGAGAAGATCGGACCATTAAGTCTGTCAGTATGGTCTAGAGGGATCTTGGTAATGCTGGAAGGGATCCTAGGACAGCGTTAATGGTTCAGAGGGGGACAGTGGAACAGGTGAGGTTGTGGGGACGTGGGTGGCCTGGCTGAGAAGGAGAAGGAATACAGAGGAGGAGACCTAAAGGGAACCCCAGCCCCTGGGCTAGGGAGCCAGGGACGGGAGTCGCGGGGAGCACAAGAGCCCATGGGGCTTCGCCCTGACCCCTGGTGGCGGGCGCGGGAGGCAGGCGCTCCCTGCCTGGTACCGAGGGGTGTGGTGTCCTCCTCCGTCCTCTTAAAAGCTTGCAGCGCTGGAGTTTTCTGTGTGCAAAGCCTTTCTCCTTGGAGGCTGAAGCTCGCAAAAGTTGAAGCTCCAGGCTCCCCGCCACAGCCAGGCTGACTCTTGACTCTTGTTTTTCTTTCTGAACTTTTCTTCCCACCGCTGTTGCTGCCCTCCCCTGGCTTGGCCGGTTGCCCTCACAGGGACATCTCTACACTGTTCCGGTCCGGGAACAGGGCAACATCTACAAGCCTAACAACAAGGCCATGGCAGACGAGGTGAATGAGAAGCAAGTGTATGACGCGCACACCAAGGAGATTGACCTGGTCAACCGCGACCCCAAGCATCTCAACGACGACGTGGTCAAGGTAAGCACTGGTTGCTGTCTGGGTCCCAAAGGTTAGTCTCACAAGCTTTGACAGACTGGCACTGGTTTTGGGTTTTGTTTTTTTTGTTTTTTTGTTTTTTTTTTTTTGACCTTGGCTGTGTGTGAACCCCTGTGGGTCCACTGTCAGAAATGTCACATCTGCCTGCCTCCTCCTGCTCATAAGTTTAGCAGGAATTTCTCAGTTGTGTGGGGGGGGGGGGTCCATAGAACCTCAGCCACAAGTGCCCCAGCACACACATGCAAATTATGTGGGAAGGGAGGATGATTATGGTCCATTGACAGGTTAAAAGTCCCATTACAGGTCCTTCACATGCTGGTGACATAATTGTGTGAGACTTTGTGCCACTGGTGAATATCAGAATGCAGAATGAGCATATTCCTTGAGCTAAATCATCTCAATGATAAGCTTAAGATATTAAATGAGTGAAAATGCTTAAAACTGTAACATATGCAGATGTATGTACATATTTTGTTTGTATTGTGTGTGTATGTGTGTGTGTGATGTTTTAATTATAAAAACACAGCACATGTGCATGGTTAAGCCAATTTACCAAACTGAAGATCATTTCCACCTCTTGACTTCTGGATCTAGTTAAATGTGTGCGTCTGTGGTGACAGCCAAGGTCAGCCTGCCCTGGGCTAAGAGAACTCGGGTTTGCTGTTCCATTTTACACTTTCAAGATGTACCTGTTGGGCTTTAAAATACATTGCTTTCATGAGTTGTAGGCTACCGTAGACTTGACACGGTGGTCTGACTTTCATTATCATTTTGGTATTTAAATTTGACCCTTTCAACAATTCTGGCTCAAGGAATTTATTGTCTGAAGCCCAGTGGGTTGAGAAATCCTGGACCTGAGCTGTCATTGGCTTGGTTTCCTCTGAGTGGCCTGGAGGGCCAAGGAAAATCCTAGCTTCAGGGGTTCCAGTGGGAAGAGGCTGTCCTGCCCAGCCTCTAATTCACCACTGAGGAGGTGACACTGTTTCCACCCACAGCCTCCTATCTATGGATGGGAGGAGCTCCAATACAGTTTCACCTTTATGAATAATATATCTCAGAAAGAAAAATGGCTTAACCTACAACCACAGGGAAAGTGTACCTGTCTAAATTGACTCTTTTGCTTTGCTGGTAGAAGGAAAGGAAAATTGAACCATTTTCTCCTGGCCACAATGTGGAATATTTAAAACCAGCAATGAAGGCACCTCATAAATTGGAAGTTAGGATTGCTAAAAAATCCATTTATTAGCCACACTTCCTTAAAGGGGAAAGAGCAGTTTGCTTTTCACCCTTCTTGTGCTGCCTTGGTCGAAGAGGGAGACTCCAAAGATAAAACAGACTTTAGGATTTCAGATCCGCTCCCTTCGATGGAACCTCCCTGTTGTTGCAGTGTGGATTCCCAGGAGCCAGCTAGCCTCCTGGGATGAGTCAGAAAGGCCAGCAGTGTGGATGTGGGTCTCCACACAGAGCATGACTAAGTGGAGAAAGACGGCCCCACTGGGAAAAGAGACTTCAACACAGATGGAAAAAAGGCATAACAGGCTTGGGGGAAAAATGGCAGTTTACAAAATATTACGCCAGAAGTGAGTGTGGGGATCCTCAAATTAGAGAGATTAGAAGAGCTACAGCAATACCTGCCTGCTTGCTCACAGAAAATAAAGAAAGTGAGGCAGACAAGAACAATCTAACCTTGGGGAAAGAATTTGGCAGGATTTAAGCAGAAGTTCTGCCCAGGAGGATATCTTCAGAAGACACTTGTTTTGCAAAAAAAGACCCTGGGCTACCTCTGCTTGTTAGCCTCTCCCCTCCCCCACAGAGCTAGCTAGAAAAATTCTATCTATTTCTATCTGCCAGTGTCTGGCCAGAGTGCCCCAGCTCTTTACTGGTACCTTTTTATCCAGCTGAAAAAACACAACTAAACAAACCCTCTAGGTAGAGAAGAAATGGGGCCCAGATTTAAGATATAAGGATCAACATAGTGCATCGTCCCAATCCTTTCAGTCCTGTGCATCAAGGGAGGCATGGAAAGGCTCCAAAGCCTGTGTGTTCTACACTTGGACTTCAGAGCATGATCGCCTAGCCCTCTGCCAACAAGCATATCAACTTAAATAGAGAATTGATTGCCAATATAACCGTTTTCATATAGAGGCTTGCCACTCCACATTACGGTTTATTTACATATACACAAAGTATTGTGATTTGAATGTTTTTTTTAAACTGCTTTTACTCAGGTAGTTAAACCTTGGATCCATCACTCTTTCCTCCAACATTTATGATGTTTATTCATTTGCTGATTACATGTGATTAGAATTTGAAATTTAAAAGGCATTAAAATATATGATTTCTTACTTTATTCATAACCATTCAGTTTATTACATTATTGGCATGTGTTAGGCTAGATTCTTGCTGTTTAATCCTTAAAATAGACCCAGCAGAAAAAAGTATTACTGTTATTAAGACAGAAAAGATATGTGCACATTATTAAAATCTCAGCCGTGATGTCCACCAGTTGCTGCCACAGGGAGTCACACTAATGGGTCCTTTAGCTTTGCCTTGACTACCAGAACACATGCAGCTCAATTGTTTATTTTATTAGCACAATTCATTTGCTCTCTCCAACAGGTGATTTTGTGTTCTTTGTCTCTGTCTCTGTCTCTCTCTCTGTCCCTCTCTCTGTCTCTGTCTCTCTCTCTCTCTGTCCCTCTCTCTGTCTCTGTCTCTGTCTCTCTCTCCTGGCATGCACTAATATACGGCTACATTGTAAACCCCACTGTCATTTTAGAAATACACTTAATATATTCTATATAAGTCAAAGTAAGCAGAACTGCATATTTCAGGATAAAACTGTTCTCAGAAACTGATGGTCGCTGATACTGTAAAGGAAGATGTTGCAGGAAGAGCATCAGGTGGGTAGAAGATTCACTAAAAATACTTTAGTGGAGAGAGTCAAGGGGCGCACGCAATCTGGCCTGCGTGGGGGGGAGCAATCTGCACGCCATAGCTTAGCAGGGCAGAAGGATGAAAGGAAGGAGAGGAGACTGATACATACTGTATTTTGAGCACATCCTCTTCCATACCTCCTTACCCTCCACCTTTCCACCCCTCCCTTCCCAATTGTTTTCTTTGTTCCCCTAAACACTTCCATGTTTTTATTTTAATTTAAAGTTTAATCATAATTTTAAGTTTTTGAGATTATCTTCACATTTCCCTCCCCCAATTCCCTTTCCTCCTTCTAACCCCTCCCATTGTAACCCTTGGTCTTTTCTCAGATTCATGGCTGCTTTTTCTTTAAACGCTGTTACATATATGTGCACATATATTTCTAAATATGGACATATAGCCTGCTCAGTCTATACAGTGTTATTTGTCTGTGTGTGTTCTTCTCAGGGATGACCATTTGGTACTAGATGACTAACTGGTGTGCTTTTACCTGGGAAGACTGTTTCTCCCACTCTCAGCATTCTTTGGCTGCCTATAGTTTTAATCTAGGCCTGAGGCCTTATGAGCATCCCCTATTCCTCAGCATCTCTATTGATGCCATCCTTGCTAAGGTCTTCTTTAGGCAGCCATGTTGGTGAGGTTTCATGGGCCTTGCGACTCTGACATTTCTAGAAGACACAGTGTCACACAGCACACTACCTGTTCCTCTGACTCCTCTCATCTTTCCACCCCCTCTTCCACAACAGCCCCTCAGTATTAGATGCAGTTGTACCGTGCGAATTTTAATATCTCACTTTAATTGGAATCTAGGGGTTCATGTGGCAGAGTGGAAGAAAGGGGCAATGAGAGATTATAACCAAGCAGCAGAGCCCTGAATCTCATACTCAGTTGAAGATGGTAGGCTCCCAAGCCAGCAGTGGGGGGTTGTTTCAGAATTTAAGTACAGAATTGATATGAGATGCTGGAGTTTTGGGAAAGACTCAGGTGAAAGTATAGTGCTGATATCACCGTGCTCCGTAAAATGAAAGGCTGAAATACAAGTAGTCCACAACGCTTGGCAGTTCAACCTGATTATTCAATTTTCGAGGCTACAAAATTAAAACAAATTCAGTAGGAACTGTTCTTCAAAAATGCGAATCTTGACCTTTTCCATTCTAGAGATAGATAGCACAATGCTCTCTTGTGAAGCTGGGCAGTGGCAGTAAGCCATAGCTACCAGATGACCACACAATCACAGGAAGAAATAGCCACCAATGCTACAGGGTACCATATGGCTGGCTGGTCTATGGTGTTCAGTGGGTGAGGTCTGTTCAATGCATCTTTGACTTGAAATATTTGCAACGTATAATGGACGTAATTAAATTCAATCCCACAGGATTTTCAGGAGCATCTGTATTTACTCCATGGTCTGGATGTGACATGAAGCAAATGGTACATGTACTAAGGATAGAATCATCAAAGCACAAAACAACATAATTTATAAATGGTACATATACTAAGGATAGAATCATCGAAGCACAAAAACAACATAATTTATGGGAATACAATAGCTAGCAACCTAGTTTCTAGTCCCCCTTTTGGACATTAATAAAATATTAAGGGTTAATGAAGTTTAAAATGTTTTCCATAGTTTCAAAAGGTGCTCAAGACCTTTTGAAACGTACCACCAAAGAAGAACAGACAAGATTGCATAATTTGTCGCAGATAATTGTCATGGGGCAGAAATGGGTTTAGTAATCTTGGGATTAGCACTGAGACAAATCAGAACATCTGGGAGAAGGTCTTTGTCCAAAAGTAGAAATATTTGTTTGCGACTTTCTCTCCTAAAACATAAACATAATTACCCATGTACAAGCTCGGCTTTCATTAACCATGTGTGTGGTGGGCAGAGCAATACCAGTGAGCTTTTCTCTATCATTCTTTTATGTGAGGAAAAACTCTAGAAGTTGTGATTGATACCAGATAAGAATTACCTATAAAATTAAGCCACTTTAATTCACATAGAATCAGAGCACTCTTCTAACATCATGGTGGGCAACCTTTTCTGTTGGAGTTGATAGACATTTTGCTTCTTTGTTTGCTTATGGCGCTTCTTAATATAGTAATTCATGTTCCTCCATATCTGAAATCATGCCTGAAATTCAGGATGTCCAGTTTATAAGCTTGCATCCTTGACTGAAGCAAGATACTAAAATGAGAGACATTATTTATTCCTAAGCATATGAAGGGATTTTAAGTTCAGCCAACAATTATACATAAATATCATATATAATAGTTTATGTTTATATATTAATGCATAATATACTATATATTATATGTTCCAGGTATACTACATATATTATATTTTAATTGCTTCTTTAAAAGTTGCCCTTTTTCTTATATCCATCTCTTTACTAAGGTCAAAATACAGTGAGGAATTGTTTGTCTAAGCTCTGACTAACTGAATAAAAATCTGTATTTCTTATTATGACATATTATACTATTTATTCTTGAATTATGAAGGGTCCATAATGTGGGATATTTTTCCACTAGCAGCAGTGCTGGCTACATTTTCAAGAGGGTTTGAGTTATGAACAGCTGCAGTAGGAAACAGGACCCAAAAGGTCCAGATTTCAAAAGCCACCTGCTCATGCATCCTGTCCACTCAAGTGTACACAATAGCAGGTCCCTTCTAGCTCTTTCTAGTTTGCTGTAATTTGAAACAGCAGTTCTCTATGATTGAATTCCCAGATAGAGATGATTGCCAAAGAGAGGGGCCTGTGTCCACTGACCTATGGGGCTCTGGATCCTTCTATGACACTGTATTTACAGTAGGGAGAATAAATGCCTATAGTATAGCTTTTGCCAAGATGCATACATCCATTCTTCTGCTCTGGAGAACCTGCATGGATGTCTGTATATGTAGACATATGCACTCTCTGGAATTGTTTGTTACATGATATGCATTGTATATAAGATAATATATGCATATATATATAAAGGTTTTATGATGTCAATGAAATATCTTTGCAAGGATATATTGTTTTTGAAAGATATAAATGTCTTTGAAAACAAGTAGTGAAAAAGCTCCTCACTCTTACAAAGTGGCCCAGTGTAGGGAATTCAGGGATGTTCTGGCATAGTAGAAAGACCACCATGCTAATAAAATACTTTTAAACAGTGTCCTTTTTGGATTCTCTAAAATTGTGATTGAATTGCATTAAATATTGCAGTTAATATTTGATCCTCTCTCTTCACATATTGGCTTTTTTTTTTCTATTGAAGATTTGAAACCTGAAGTCTCTGATAAATTGATAGTCTCTTTCCAAACCCAGGAACTTTTGCAGATTTAGTTAAGGGGTCAAAATCACTCAAGAAATTCTTAAAACTCTAGAGCCTGGGCCTGCCCTGATCTGTGAACGTGGAACGTAAAGAAGGCAGGCCTGTGCATCGACATTTTCAGAGCTTCACATGATCAATTCTAAACCTGAAGACAGGTTTAGAAATAGTTCTGCCCAAGTTGGCTTATGATACACACTCTGTCTTCTATCCCTTGAGAACAGATGAGTCATGTGGTAGAGTCTGTTTATTTGTTTGTTTGTTTGTCTCTTTGTTTTGTTTTGTTTTTGACATTTTTCCCTGACAGCACATTATTTGAGGATCTGGACATTTTTAAGCTTGTCAGAGAACTTTGAAATGGCATGGATTTCTCCCAAGTCACCCTTGCTCAATGGCTTTCCATCTTTTGAGGTCATTTGAGTTTAGAGCCAACTGGAATCCCAAAGCCCCAGAGTAACCGGAATGGGGCAACCGTAAGTTCCATGTTGCCCTATCCCAGATAACACTGCTCAGTCTTGAGCAACCAGGATTTTCTTAACTTTGGGCCTCTAATAATAGTATTCCTCATTTCATAACCACAAGTGCCTCAGTTTGGAAAAGAAAAATAAAAATGCCTTGGCAGCCATCTGTGACTGCTTTTTATGCCTGAAATACAGTAGTAGCCATCTCAAACTCCTCTACCTCACAGATGGCACAACATTTTCACATTCCCTGTGTCCCTCCTCGACACTCTCTAGGGTCAGGCCTTCCCTGACTATCATCATAACCAGCAAGCTGCCCTGTCATGTGGATGAGCAGTTCCTAAACTCAGTGTACCTTGTTGGATTCTTTCCAGGAATCACAGGGTTAAATGGGATGACATTCCTCCATCCCATATTTTGTCAGTGACTCAATCAAAAGATCAAAATGTTTAAAATCACTTTACTATTTTTCAGCTAGTCCAGGAAACATGAACCAGCATACTTTCACATGAGCCATTGTTTAGGGAGGGGGAAATGCTTTTGAATGCTGTCTTAAAGGAAATCTGCATGATCAATGTACTGGGTGAGTACCAAGGGATTTCTCCAGTAGAACAAAGTTCCACCTGCAGAGAATACCTATTTCCTGCCTCTCACAGAAACTGTGCTGATGGTTCAGATATAAAATACATCTTGCTTTCTTTATTGAGCCTCACAAAGAAGTCTCTCGTTGGTCATTACTTCACGGGAAGTGCATGTTCTTAAAGGTACAAGCATATTTCCCCTTAACCATTGTTGCCTACTCTGGTAATTAAAAACTAGGCATTTTTTAACTTTGAGGAGACTTAAATAGGTTTCAGTGGAGTGTATCCAGCAGGAATGTAAAAGGTAAAAGCTTAAAGCTACATTTGGTATACGAACCTTTTCCAAGCCCAGGAACAACATTTTACTATAGCTAGAGATTGACAGATCCAACCCTAGATGTTTGCATCCAGAGATTATACTGGGTGACGTAAGGTGCAGATACCAAACACAAGTCCATTTTCCCGTTTACAATGAAAGACACTGAGAACAAATTGTGGAAAACAAGGTAACTGACGGCAAACAAACAAAAAAATTAAATGTCCCAGACTGGCCACTTGCTCCGTGCTAGGCTAGGCTGCATACACCCCACCTCCACCTTCCCCCACACATACTTCTATAGCAAAGTGCTGCCCTGTATGCGTACCCAGCCAGGCTTAGGCATTACCTGAGTAGCTGAGTCACAGCACCCATCTGCAAGACTGTGGGGCAGCGATGATCACATAGATATTTCAGAGGAAGACTGTATAGCTGGAGGGTAGGCAAGAGTCAGGCACAAAGCAGAGAGGGCTTGTCCATCTACAGAGTCAAGTGTGCCTTGGCACAGAAGGGATTCCCACCCGGAGCAGCCAGGGAGCCGAAGGTGCCTGGTATCAGGGCAGTTCCGGGTCGCCAGAGCCACCAGTAAAACCAGCAGCCAGTTCAGCAGCCACTGTCTTTGTATCTTTGTAAGGTGTCAGTGATCCACAAAGGGCCTTGGGGCCACAGAGTTGGCTGATGGTGCAAGCACCCTGGTGCTAAATACCTGAGTAGAAGGAAGTGGGGGATGGGAGGCCCCCTCCAGCCTTTCCTACAGCTCAGCTCCTTGATGCTCATTTGACTTTCTCTTCCAGTGGTCCCGTGAGAGACAAGCTTGCTGTCACTGCCACCATCGCACAGGTTGCTCAGAATTGCGCAGGCAGAAATCAGGCATGTCCGGGTTAGAACGCAAGAGTGGGATTCAAAAGCTTAGGCTCCTAACCACTGCTATCCCAGACCCCTCTGTAGCACTCCAGGGAAACACTAGTGCTATGGAACAGCTGAAGTATGTGATGGCAGCCCAGCCTCACACTGAGCACACAGGGGTTTTTTTGGTGCGGTCTTCTACGTCGGGAGTAGCAGGCATATCATTGTCAGACCTGACTCTAGGTCATGGCAGGTCGGTAAGAAAGAAGAAAAATGGATGTACAAACCGACATAAATTCCCAGACATACACGTTCAGGGGGAGGTAGAGGGCACTACGTTGTAAAGGTCAGAGGTGAGCTCAAACTCCTGGGGCATCTCAGTGAGGGGAAGCAGAACCAAAGGTGTTGACTGGAGAGCATTTAAAGAGCAGGGATCACCCAGGCTGCTGAGAGAACTTAGGGTGGGGCTTCTCAGGCTGGCTATGAAGGGTAAACATGAGAAAACACCAAGGCAGGCCCCAACACGCACAGAGCCGTGCTTCTGAATGTTCTCAGCTTGCCGACTCCTTCTGTATAGACATACGTGCCAGGGAGCCATACATTGTGGAAACAGGAAGCTGTTCCGATAATCTAAGTTAGATGCTGGTAGGAGAAAGGTCCACTGAGTTCTGCAGGGAGTTGCTCGGACACTTTCTCCCTGGGAATTACAGATTTGTTCTCAGAAACAAATGCCAGAAGCAAAGGCAGACTTAACTAGTGCATTCTTACAAGGCAGCATCAATCCCTTAGAACGACTAGAATGTTCCGTCAGCCGGGCCTCACGTTTTGCCTTCCCAAGACTGTTAGCAGTTGCATGTGGCTAGAAGTGTGCACCCCAAGATATGCCAAGGCAAGGGAACTACATTTGTTAGAATCATTCCTCATTATCCTTGTTGATTCAACAGATAATCCTTTCTTGTTTGTTCCTCAAAACGTCAGTTTGCTTGGTTTGGGAGGTTGTTTGGGGGGAAGAGGGAATGAGGGCAAGTAAAACATCATTGAAAACAGTTACAGCCCATCTCCCAGATTACAACGCCCTTCCATTTTTGTAGTTAAACAGCATGAGAATGAGTTGTTCCCATAAAACATGCTCAAGCGATACTTAGGAAAACCAGATCCCCACCAGACCCAGAGAACATGAAGTCTCAGAACACTAGGACCCAATCACAGAGCTACAAGCTTCCTGGAGCAGTAGCTTCAGATGCTTGTGCCTCATGAGCATCAGCAAAGTCTGCTCTTTACTCTAGTAGCTGCAGGTTCACTGCTGAATCGTCCATAGCTTTCTTTCACTGTTCACCAAAACAAAAGTGAGTTCATCTCTTTCTTCTTGAGAACACTGGTCTCTCTCCCCCTCTCTCTCCCTCTCTCTCCCTCTCCATCTCTCCTCTCTTTTGCCTCATCTCATCCCTGAGTTCTGCAGAATAGGCCCTCACTTCTACAGTTGCCCCAAACCTCCAGGTGGATCCCAGAGCCCAGCACTGAGTAGGCACCAGAGACTAAATTGAACCAACGCCAATGACTCAACTTCCTCAGCTAATTACATTTTTGGTTGTTTTGTTTTTATGAAAAACACAGTGGAATAGCATTATCACCTGGCTTCCTCTGCAACTTTTATCTGTATTGACTACAGTTTGAAACCTTGTAATAAAACAAACATCTGAAACAATAATAAAAATGTCTCCCCTTCAAAAAAAAAGTCTATGAAGAGAAGAAACATGCCTTCTACTTGTGTACATGCTCATACACACACAAATCTGCACATGTTTGTAAAACCTGTGTGTATTTCAACAAGTACTTTTCAATGTTATTCTAAAATTATTTTGACCCCAGGATTAGCAAATGTAACTACATCTTCCTTGAGCCTTCTTGGGTTGGCCTCCTCCTGGGGCTCCACAGATCAAGGCTAAGCTCCAGCATAT
Source organism: Micromys minutus (assembly GCF_963924665.1). Taxonomy (NCBI): domain Eukaryota; kingdom Metazoa; phylum Chordata; class Mammalia; order Rodentia; family Muridae; genus Micromys; species Micromys minutus. The sequence continues at coordinate 41,257,175 of NC_137958.1, forward strand.
CTCAGGCACATTCCCAGGATGCCATTGGCTGCTATTGGCTTCCCCATTACTTCCTTCACTCTTGCTTTATCACTTGGAGATAATAAGCATGCAGAATTTGAGGCTTGACTCGCTTAGAAGATTGGAATGGCCAAGCACTATTCTAGCAGCAGGGAAGGTTCCCTTTACACTAAAGCTGGTCTCTTACATAGTTCTCAGAGAAAAGGTAAAATTGAGTAGGCAGATAAACTAACCAACTAATCAACCAACTAACCAACCAACTAACCAATCAAGTAACTAACCAACCAACTAACTAACCAACTAATTAACTAACCAACTAACTAACTAACACCCAGAAAAGACAGAAGATAGAACTTGGGGGTCCGCTGTTAACTGCTTCATTACTGATGTCCAAGCCACATACATTGAAAACTGGGCTTTTATCTCGGATATCTGACCCAATATCGTCCCCTGTAATAGTTGATATATTTACTATAATATGTCTAAGGACCAGCTGCAACAGGATGTATGTGAAATATCTGCACTATGTCAGTTAAAAGTATATAGAAAGAAGAACCCTCAAAAAAGAATGTTGAAGTGTAATGAGAATGGTGGATATGTGACTTTGTACCAGACATGCAAGCCAAAATCACAATCTTAGCACTTATGGTGTTCTGTCAGAGACTGGAGTAGACAAGAGAGCTTTCACCTCAGAAATAACACCAGTTATGATAACCTTACTGACATCTGTGATAAAAATAAAACCAACTTGTTTTGGTAAATTACAGGCAGCCTGTAAGAAATAATGACATATACAAAACACAGATGTGTGAAAGGATTAGAAATAAGATACATAGTGAGAATCAGATAATTAAACATAAAAATAAAATGACATTTTGGTCATTTTCAAGGAAACATGTGGTTTGGAAGGCTGATATACCTTTTGAGCATAGTAGACTAGAACTCTCTACCATAATAATCCCACTGCCCTTGGGACCAAGACCTTTTTGGAAACTAGTGTAAACATTCCCTTAATGGATGAAGACAAAGTTCCTTGAGCGATGGTAGACACAAACTAACCCTGTCAGTTGTTCCAGAACATTGGACAACTCTGTAATTAAATGATGTTTCAAAGCATGCATGATTTGATATCTTAAAAAGAATGCCACCTTTCAAGATTCTTTACCTTACTGTGTTATACACTGCTAGGGTATGGGCTCCTATTTTGATCTTGAAAGGGTGTGAAGATTCTGGAGGAACCTTAGAGGGGAGCACAAGGCAGGTGGTCAGGAGGAAGGAGAAACCCCCAATGGAGAGGGGGCTGTTTGGAGTCAGTGGTGTTTTGGGAAAGACCATGGAGTGAGAGCTCTCTTTGCTTATTGTCAGGTTACTAGAAGGCCTACAAGAGAAATATTACCCAGACGTAGTCATCATTCAAGAAAAGATAAGGAGAAAATGCTTCCAAGTAATAACAGTGTTAATCCCAGGAATGTGTCACAAGAAGTGGCTTCCTGGTGGTTGTGTGTATTTCCTTACTTATCTAGACAACTTCTCAAATCTTTCTCCATCCTCTACAATTACAGATTGGTGTATGACATCATTCTCTCACACATCCTACCGTGGACATACAAACACCTTTATCTATTTCAGCAGAATGCCCAATTTGCTGGAGTGCAGCTTTGGTGCAGCTTTGCTTTAGTTGGTGATGGAGAACACCCAAAAGCAAAACACTGGGAAAATGCATGCATTGTAGTGAGCAAAAGGTCAGCATGAAGCATTATCTGTATGGCAGACCCGCCCTCCACTCCTCCTACACAGCACATACTCACAGTGCTTGCTGCTTGTATAAACCCCATTGTGATAGAGCCTTGAGCTGTAACCTCATGAGAGGGTGTAGCTTGCACAAAGAGGCTCTTCACCTGACCTCAGTTCATCTGGAGCACATTTTTAAAACACTGCACATTGATATATAGAAAATCTGATTAATTATTCTGTGGTAGGGCCCAGGTTCCATGGAGTCTTCCTTTATAGCGCCAAGATGCAGCTAACATACAGTCAATTCATTTCAGACTTGTTTAGACTCTCAGAACTTATTAATAAAAAATGCATCACAGTAAGGTTTTCATAAGCATAAAGGCATTAAGGTAAATATTACTTCACTAGCTCCTTACTGGTGGTGGGCAGGAGGGTCTTGGCCATCTTACTGGAATATAATGTTTTCTGCTGTAGCTGCTATATGAGATATACTTTACATGCAGAGTGGAGTTCCTGCTAGTTATAAAATCCAGCTATGGGTCACCTCTCTTCTCCTGGATTATCCTTGTTTATCCCACAAGAGCACAGCCTGTTGTTCATACCACCAAAATGTTATGTCCAGCTAATTTTCTTAAGTGCATTGGAGCTTACAACTCACATCCATTATTCTCCTAAAAGTGCTGTAAAACTCCTGCAATGTCAGGAGGCACGGGGACCGTCAGAGAATCTTCACCAGGCAGGGACTCCCATGTTCTCTAGTGCCTTACAGAGAAGAGACTCCAAGTCACTGACAGACATTTCCTGAAGCCCGGCATTCCTCAGAGCAGATAGGGAAACTGATTCCCAAAGTAGATTTTAATTCCAGTCCTCTTTTGGACACATCTCTCGAATGTTCTTTTGGGCCTTGGCTAAGTCCTATCTACTGCCTATGTCTATAACAATAAAAATTTAGAAATAGACAATTCCTAAGTCACTTTTATTTTTAACAATTTATATAATTCAAGTAGGCCAACATTTATTCAACAATAGAAGCTCCCGAATGCAAAGAAAGAATGTTGAAAGACTTCTTGTCAATAAGTAGTATATATTTGTTTATTTCTTGAGATGGGGGTTTTACTAAGTAACACAGGGTGTCCTGTGACCTTTGATATAGACAAAGCTACCCTTGAATTTAAAGAAATCTACCTGCCTCTGCCTCCTGAGTGCTCGAATTAAAAGCTTGTGCCACCATTCCCAGCTAACAATCAGTAGTATTTTTATTACACACTTCCTAAGTTTTTCCATCCTTGCACTTAATGCTGCAACTGTGGTGCTTAATTAAATCATCGTTGAAAGACCGAGCTCACAGGAGGCCTGCTAAACATATATGTTCCACAATGCACAATGGGTTCAGAAAACAATCCAGGTTCAAATTCATTTCATTCTCCAATCTCCACTCTAGACTTTGCATGCTTCTCTTTTACTGTGCTTGACTCCAAATTGGCTGCTTGGGTTCCCAAACGAACCAGAATTCCATTCCCCAAGTTGGCTCCAAACCTTCAAGATTTCTTTTTCCTCATTTGCAGCTAGCCAGTTCATCTAAGTTCATAAGGCAGAGAGGCAGAATTGTAACTTCAGTTAGAGCAGTGGTCTAATGGACCTGACTGAATAGAAAACTCATAGACTTTATGAGGCCAACAGTTGTCAAATTCACCTAGTTCATGTGGCCCCATTTCTGGAGCTTTTTTAAGGCCCATCTGTGAGCAATAGGATCGGATGACTAAGAGGCAAAGGAAAGGCAGTGTTACTTTGAGTCATATTTTCCTGTCAGGGAGTTGTAAAGTTTGTTTCTCTCCAACTGACATAAAGTTTAGCATTTAAAGGCCCACAGAATTTTAATCCCATCACTTAGCACCCCAGCTGTGTGACTCTGAAGGTAAACAGGGAGTCTCTAAAGTTCTAGACCAACTGATCTGTCCTAGGGGACTCATCAGCCCTCACAAGCAAAGCTACACCAAGACATGTAGGTCTGAATCCAAATGTTCATAATAACACACAGAACTAAATTAAGCCCTCTTCCTTGCCATTGCTCGGCCTATGTTCACACTTTCACCAACATTATACCTGGATTGAAAAGAAATGGATCATTTTCGGAGAAGTCAGTTTCTAATCAGTGAACCAGAAAAATAGCACATTCAGAACTGTTTCTTAAAGGGGAGTCCATCAAAACAGTGAAGAGGAGCTGCAATGCACAAATGTCTGTTGTGATGGCTGGAATGAGAGCGGTGCCCATAGGTTCTGTTTAAACATCTGTTTCCAACTTGGTGGATCAGGTTACAAGCCCAGCTGATGCTCCTGAGCTATGCCTGCCTGATGCCAAGTTCTCCCCATCCCCATGATGGTCATGAAAGCATAAGCAAGTTGCCAATCAACTGCTTCATTTCATCGTTTTCCTTGGTCATGGTGTCCCTTCAATTCATTCATATATTTAATGAAGACTGATCTACGATCTGCCACATTTCAGAAATGTGGAGTCTGCTAGCAGAAACCATACACACACACACACACACACACACACACACACACACACACACACACACACACACACACACACAATTACCTAGAGAGTGATAACCAAGGTGGAAGAAAAGGTTCAAATAAGCAATCACTGTGAAATTAGGATGAGACCTTTGAGGCAGGATAAGACATAAAAGTAGCCAGCTGAGAGTGATGGGAGAAAAAAGCCAAGCATCCCTTGTAACAGGAATGGGCCTGGCAGACATTATCCTTCATTCCTCAAGGGTCTATAAGCTTGTGATCTGGAATAAGGGGGAAGAATGCCTTCCTCTCTTACCTAAAAGTAAAAGAGTGCATCCCAGGACACTGCCCTCCCTTGTGGTAGTTCCTGGGTGAATCTGCAAAGCCATTGCTCACATTACTGTGCCCCCTTTCAGTGACAGCACCAGCCCGTTGACCCTGAGCTGGCTTCCTTTCCTCATTCCATTTATTCCATCCTCGAAAAGTAGATGCTTCCCAAACATTACATGTATAAATAAATGTCCCCAGAAGGTCACTGCAGAGCAAAGTAAACATCCCTGCAACAAACAGACATCAGTGTGGGCTATACGTACCCCTAAAGCCAAGGACTACCTCATCACAGGGTAGCAGTCTAGGGCAGCAGTCTCAACCAGGTGCAATTTTGCTTCCCTTCTAAGAGGACATCTGGCAATGTCTAGAGATGATGTTAACTTGTCACAATTTGAAGGATGTCACTGGCATCTAGAGAGTGTACTTTAAGAGCACTGATAGCCATACTACTGTGCACTTCCAACAATAATGGCTCATCTAGGCCCAAATACCAATCTTCCAATTATGGCCTGTGTGAAAAACCCCATTGTAAAGGTCAGGGGCTCTTACATAAAGTGTTAGTTCTGTACAATGAGCTGTGATTCTTCTTGCAAGGATGCTAGTCTGTATCCTCTCCCCTGTTCGCCAAGCAGCATTTGGGCCTGCAGAGATTTATCTCATTCATTTTCTATTTGTTTAATAAACAGACTAGAAGCACTGGAGGGAAAATATGCCTGCACTGAGGTAAAATTAATGTTGTTTGTACCACTCCCTTGACTGAGCTGAATGGTAGGAAGCAACAGCTGACACCAGAAAGGGCACAGCAGCACCTGAAAAAGGAGTTCACAGTCTTTAAAAGGCTGTGACTCAGAAACATTTAAGGGACTAAAGGAGTGGCCTGAAAATGGCAGACATTTCTGCTTGTTATATGTTGATAAAATATTAAAAGCCTTTTTTAAAAAAAAAGTATGGTAATATTCATATCTGTCCCATGACATGCCCAGAAGCTTAAGGAATAATAAACATCAAAGTATAAACACAGAATTTAGTGAGCAAGCCAGACCCCAGATGAGCCTTCTAATTGAGTGTCTGCACAAAATAAGATTTCTATATATTTAATGAGGCAGGCCTTCTCTATTGGGGACAGCATTTACCATGAATCCTCCTGTTAGTCTTCCTTTGGCATGGCAAACACAAGTGTGTAGTGCAATCATTCTTTTCTGCCCAAGTTCACTAACACACACTGTCTAGTTTCCTATCTCTGGCCTTTTCTTGGTCTATTTTTATGCTGTTGTCTGTTCTCTGTCACCGGTTTGATGACACTCAGCATCAACAAGTGGCACCAAATGGACACCAGGAGTCTGTGAGAAATAAAAGGCATGGAGAGGTGCTCAGCCTGCTTTGTACAGAGATATCTGCAACTAGACACTTTGTGATAAGGAAACTGAGGTATATAGATTAGTTGAGAAGACTCTTAGCCAGCTAGCCTTGATTATACAGTATGGTTCTAGGTTCCCATCTAGGATCTCCTTAAGAAAGAGTAGGCCACCTATTTAAAGTAGTGTGAAAATGGAAATCCCCAAACCCTGATACTCAAAATAGGTTTTGAAACTTTAAGGGAGATGTATAATCATTTTCTAGGATTCCCTCCCCCCGTCAAACCATTATAAGCTGGTGACTTTAAAGCAATATATATCCACTGTCCCATGGACTGAAGGTGAGGGGTCCAAAACACAAGATGATAGCAAGGCCATGTTCCCTGTGAAACCTCCTGCTGAGCTCTGTCTTTTCCTTGTTTCTTGGCTTGCTGAACGTTCTTGGTAGTCCTTAGATGGCAGCATCTTAACCTCATTCCATCATCACTGGCCTTCTCCCTGAAAATTGGGGTCTTAATTTAGCTTATAATGGGGACACAATTCAATGCATGGCAAAAATAAACACCTGTGTTCTTAGACCAGGGATGTTCAGCCTACAGTAGTGAAGTGTGATGCAAACCTCAGAATATATCGTACTCCTTCATGAGCAAGGCATCTGGACCAGTGCTCCTCAGACAGCCAGCACCATCCTAGACATCTTCCATATATTAACTATTAAATACTTTGAATATCCCTGTGGAGCTGACACCATCATACCTGTTTGTTTGAAGGAAGGAACCAAGGCAGGAGCAGATTAGCAGTTTATGTGACACTACGCTGCCATGAAAGGGGGCAAATACAGCCTTCATGTCATAGAGATGAGCAATGTATCACACTTCAAAAACAATATATACTGTTGCATTCATTCAGATCTGCACATTGAGGTTTTGAGATCATCTCTGCTAACAGCTTTGTGTTCTTTTCCCTAGACTTTCTGTATCAGATTCAGGCTGGAGAAAGACACCTAGATACCCAACCCAAGGTCATAGACTAATAATCCTGATTCTAGATGCAGAAATTTGTACTTTCCCAGTATCCTTCAGAAATTTGAAGTCTTTTATTGGTGTTTGAAAACCTGTCCCTCCGGAATAAAGGAGAAATAAAATGCTCTGGGGGAGAGAGGTGGTGAGAGGGAGAGGGACAACAGAAAGGAATGACAGCTCACTCCCCTCCTCCCAACCACCAAGGCTCTGATCAGGAAAGAATAAGATTACTGAAGACAGAACACAAGGAGGGGAGATGGTGGCCAATTTCAAGTCCAGGTTTCTCACTACAGACCTTTTCCTGCCCCATAATCTACACTCTAAATACTTTATTTTTCATTAGTTACTCTCTGGATTTACATTTGAATGTTATCCCCTTCCCTCACCCTGCTTCCATCCCCCTTCCCCCTCCACTTGTCTTCAGGAAGGTGCACCCACTCCCTCCTAATCACCCTATTCACTCCAATGCCTTGGCATTCCCCTACATTGGGAAAATGTGCCCTCCCTGGACCAAAAGGCCTCTTCTCACATTGATGCCAGACACTGCTATCTTCAGCTACACACATAACTGGAGCAATAGGTCTCTCAATGTGTGCTCAATGGTTGGTGTTTTAGTCCATGGGAGTTGTGGAGGGTTTGGTTGCTTGATAATGTTGTTCTTCCACTGAGATTGCAACCCAATTAAGCTCCTTCAGTCCTTTCTTCAGTGCCTTCATTGGGATCCCCATGTTCATTCCAATGATTAGTTGCAAACATGCTCAGCTGTGTCTATATATCTGTGGCAGAGACCCTGAGGAGGCATCTCTATCTGGTTCCTGCCAGTAAGTACTTCTTGGCATCAGTAATAGTGCTTGGGTTTGGTGGCTGTATATGGGGTGGATCCCCAGGTGAGACAGCCTCTGAATGATCTTTTCTTCAATCCCTGCTCCTCTATTTGACCTTGTATTTCCTCCAATGAATGTTTTGTTCTCCCTTCTAAGAAGAACTGAGGCATTCCCATTTTGGCCTTCCTTCTTTTTGAGCTTCATAAGGTCTGTGGATTGTTCTTGCGTATTCAGAGCTTTCTGGGGTTACTTCACTTACACTCATCTTGTGCTAAAGCTCTGCTTATACATCCTTTTTCCCCTGCTCCCCAAGACACTGTCCTGGAGACCTCTGAAAGATGACGTTTTTTCATATCTTCCACTGAAAAGCAGCAGGCTTCCAGGACAAAAACACAAAGCAATGCTCCTATGCCAGATTTATATTCCTCTAAAGTATGGGTGGGTCACTGAGGAGACTGTGGGCATTTATAACATAATCTGGACCCTCTGCCTTCAGCACTGGCTGTGAGAGCACCACAGCCTCTTGCCCAGTGGTGCCAGTTTTGCTCAGTAAAATCTGTTTCTGAGAAAACACATGGGAATTACGGAAAAGTTCCTGTGTTCTGGTAGCATTTAACTGTTCTTTCTCATCCTCCTCTATACCCACATACATGCTCAGACACAATATTATTCCATTGGCTTCAAAGGCCTCTCAACATGTTGGAAATTTGTGTGGGAACAGAGAAGGGAGTTGGAAGTTAGAACGCACGCTCTCTCTGTGTGACTAGATTTGGTACACACATCAGAATTTTTTAAATATGCATTGAATTTAACAAATACATTGGTTTTTTATTGAATATAGAGTGATAAACATACACAATTTCTACTGCCTTTTTAAAAATAATGATCATGAGAATTTATTTTTGAACAATAATTCATGTCTGTAGTAGGTTGAAATTAAGGAAAGCTTTTACTGAGAGTGTTTCTATTCACTTACTCATTAGCATCCAGGTGCCATCCAGCATATGAGGAAATCACAGTAGGAAGAAGAAAGGAAGCCAGGGCCAGAAGGCCCAGAGATTACAGCATAGATATAACAGGGCTGTCGTTAATTGTAAGGAGCCCTGATATGCTCTAATAAAATTTATCACTGAAGAGAGAAAGTCTGGTTTAAAGTGGAAGCCCTGGGGGAGGGGGCTGGAGAAATAGCTCAGTGGTTAAGAGAAGGTAAAGCTCTTTCAGAGGATGCAGGCTCAGTACCCACCATCCCTATTAGATGGCTCCCAAAGCATACTGCACCCTTTCTACCTCTGTAGGTACCTGCACTCATGTACAGACCAGCATACAGACATACAGACAGGCTTTTAGTCCTCGCACTCAGAAGGCCAAGGCAGGAGGATTTTCAGTTCAGGACTAGCCTGAGCTATCTAAGGAGATCTTGTCTGAAATAAGAAAAGTGCAGACCTCAGACCCCGCTCCAGGAAGTCTGACTGGAGTGAGAACATATGTTCGAACCGTTTTCCCCCTTTGAAGATCCTCTTGCCATATTACTCATCTTGAGAACTTCTGAAAATAAAGACCCATAAAGCAGTGCATTTGGAATATTAGATTTAAGGTCTAGATTTGGTTGCCTGGGTGCTTTTCTGCATATCTGACATTTAGGCAGGATTCTCCAGAAAGACAGAACTGATGGAACATATGTAAGAGAAGATTTATTAGGCTGGCTTGCCGAGTGGTAGTTGCGTATTCTAACAAGAATCTGCACACTGGAAAGGTGGAGGATCCAGTAGCTTCTCAATCCAGAAAACTGGATACCTCAGCTGCCCCAAAAAGGTGCTAAACTAGCAGAAAGATTTCTGAAGAGCAGCTGGTATCCTGTCCACATCGGAAGGACAAACAATCTGGAGTTGGGAACACTTAGGATGGAGCAAGTGTTAGCAGACAGTATTGCTTTCCCTTCAGATCTACTCATTTCTCAATCACCATTGGAAGGCACCACCCAGCTTGAGCCAGTTAATCCTCTTTGCCCAAGGTGTGGGTTAGATTATAAACACTATGTTAACTGTAAATCCTATTAAGGTAACAATTAAGACCAACGATCAGATTTGGTTATAAGCTCAAACCGTTTGAGGCATATGGGTGGATAGTGTTACACAAACACTGAAAAAAGGTCTACTTATTTTTTAAAATTATGTGCAATGTAGAAAGTTTAAAATGATGTATCTCCTTCTCGTGTGCTTATGTATTTTAGCCTCAGCACAAAATTTTTAGAAATTATGTATCTACTCACTCTACATGTTTAATATAGGTATCAAAGTTGAGTTGTCTAATATAAAAGACATACAGTAAAAAAAGGGTAACATGAAAGAGGCCCGCTTTAGAATCAGATTTATTGTCTAACCCTTCATATCCGATTATCACCAGATTTAGAAATGTATAGCAACAAACATCCATCATTGTATACTTGCGGCGTGGTGTGCCTTAGCGAAGAGGTTGCTCGGGCTCTCATGAGGTGCAGTCCATCTGGCAGAGCTATACCCTCCCAAAGCCAAGATCCGGGAGGTGCCTCATCCGGACTCATCGCCGTGGTTGGTGACTCATCCTTGCCTCTTAAACTGCTGGACTGAGGTTTCTCAAGAGCTGATAGCCAGGGCCTCCTCTAGGTCTCGCCCATGACATCCCCTTTGAAGGTAACCCAATGGTGGCAGCTAGCTTCCAACAGTGCAAACGAGAGAGCCAGAAAGGCACACACACCAAGGCGTTACAGGGTTTTGTAAATTCTTCAGAGACTCCCCCCCTCCAAACATGTTTGAAGGACAATCACTTCTAGCCACCATCTCAAGCAGTGGGTATTGCAAGAACCTAAACATCTGGAAAGAAATCCTTGAGACCCATTTTAGGCGATATTGTATTTTAACTTCATTTCTATAAATGAAAAACTGCTTGGGCCGCTTCATTCATAGCTAATTTGTCATTCTGATATTAATGTAAAGTAAACATCTTCTGAATTAAGCTTGGCTGCAATCTGTGGGAATTTCTAGCCGTTTGGGAAAAAAATGTTAAGGCCAGAAAAGGAACATGTTTCTGAACGTACATAAGCTTACTGTGCCTAGCAACAGAGAAGCGTGTTCTAGGAATGAAACTCAGAGCTGTGATTTACACTGATGGTGTGAACACACCTCACAGGAGGAGCTAAGTGGTCAGCATTTCTGGCATTTTTCCCCATATCTGGTCAATGGCAGGAGGAACATCTTTTCTATTCCCTGTATACTCTTACTCATTCAGGACATCACTTTTGTAATCAGCACACAGTATTCTAAGCAGGATGAAAGGTTTCTCCCCATAAGCACCATGACCTTCAGGAACATAAAGCTTCCCTAGGGGATGGGATGATGACCTAGAACTTGAGAATGGTCACCGTTCTCACAGAGAACCAGATTAGGTTTCAGATACCCACGTTTGGTGGTTGGAACTGCCTGCAAGTTCAGTTTCAGGGGATCAAAAGTCCTATCCTGGATTCTTCCAGGATCTGTACACACACTAGCATGCACACATACACACACATACAAACACACACACACACACACACACACACACACAAATAAACAAATAATAAATAAAAAGTAAACAAAGACTCTTTAAAAAGAAAAGCTCTCTTGAAATTCCTGCCCAGCAGACTCACTTAAATCTTATCGGTCAGAACTGAGCCACATGTATATTCTCAACAAACCATTTACTAATAATACTAATATGATCGATAATACCAGGTATGAACTAAACATGACTTTACTCTGAGATCAGGAGACAGTTTCAACTACCTAAGTGGTTAGGATTCTTTTGGGCAGCTGTGTAACAGTTGGATAGACAGCAAATGGGTCTTCAGTAAATGTCTTGGCAGCTGCTTAATTAGTATTATGTCCTGCATATACATTTAATTATGCTAATAACACACAAATATATACTTCATATCTTATAATACAATCAGAGTATTCACTAACATCTTTCCCCACTGAAACCAAAAACAAAAATGTTGTACACAAAACCACAAAGGTATTTAATTTGTCTTCACTGTCTCTTACTCAGAAAAAAAAAAAAAATGGTCCCTATTTGGAGAAAAGAAAATGACTGTGTTTCTTTTATTCCTGTGTACATGCAAACGGCCTTTAACATATTATCTATTCTCTTAAGAAAAGCAAATTTCTAATTCCTACTCCAGTCTAAATCTGAGTAAGCATATACAGTATTGCTCTTGGTGAGGCCAGAAATGCAGAACTGAGCACAGTTAGTTCTACTAGGTGAATGGTCATCTATCTAGTCAATGGCGGGGCAGAAGTCCATGCCTACCAAGGTACAGTTTCAATGAAGAGGGGTAAGTGGCATAAGCCCCCTGGGAGAGGGGACTCAAGGGCAGCTGTTTTCGTGGGAGGTTGATCAGTCTGATGCTCCGCTCGAACACTGAGCTCCAGGAGACTGGCAGGCAAAGGCGCCATCACTTGTCTGACAAAAGACCTGATAGAACTCTGGTGATCAAGATGCTTAAACTCAAGCAAAGGACCAGACGTCATTCTTGGTCTCAGAGGACAGCTGCAAGACTGACTGGGGGTGTGTGGTGATGGCAGGCAATGGTGGCAGAGGCCAGGAGGGTTCCCAAGCCCAAGTTCCCATCCTGTGCCTATTATTTGACAAGAGGAGAGAATTGGTCTCACCAAGGTGGTCATTTATTTCCTGTACTTTACACTGGACTCCAGTTCTTTAAGGATCATTTGCTTTATATTTCCCTGAATCTATTAACTAGCTCTCCTTTTCTTCAAGTGAAAGTGTGCCCTGCTGTTCCATTTTTATTCACCATGACTGAAGTATAAAAATGTGTTCATCACAGTATGAAGTCACCTCTCTAAAACATATGCAGACATACCACCAAGCCAACATCTTAGAAGGCAAGGAGCATGCATGGGTACCTAGAGATAGAACAGGTACAGGAAAAACAAAATGGCAACATTGTGAGGCCTTGGGCTATGCATGCACTTAGGATCTGTGGTATTAGCATTCTATTTTAGCTTTCCTTCTGATTCATTTGGGGACATGAGATTGTCTGCCTCAGTTTCCATATTCGACATTTAGCTCGACAGTCCTGGGCTGAATTCCCAGGAGTGTGAGCACATAGTGTTCAGAGTAGTATAAAAATAATCTGTGCCCAAAACTCAAAAATATCCTCCTTACCAGATGCCCTGGCTTAAAGTGGTCCTATTAGCAAGAGCTGTGCCTTTAACAACCACAGTGTGAGTGCTTTTGGGCAGCCATGTACCTCAGCAAAGATTAAGCACCAGGACTTTTGTAAGAGTTTGAATTCGCAGTGGTTCGTAAGCAAATGCGCATGCACCCGAACCGCGACACCTTCCGGCTATGCTCAATAGCGTCTGGGTGACCTGGAGCAATTTATTAACTTCCCTCAACGCCCTCGTCATCCAAAAGGAGTAGAAGATGCATCTCGATGCTTTCAAGGAAGGCAGCACAAACATAGGTTAGTCCTCGTGAGCCAAGCATTAGGCGTTGAATTCACAGCCTTTACAAGCTGTGCCAATCACGCTCGCGTATCTATTGGAAACCCTGCTCATCTGATCAAGGAGTCTGTCACCTCTGTTGCTTACTGAGCACGTGCTGCTAAATTGGAAACTGACTGAATATATTTATGTTTTCTTTTCATCATCTGGTCACAGAAAAAAACACACACTCAAAATCCACTGGGGTATTGAATGTTATGCTCACTACCTGTTTTGGGCAGGCATTGAAAATGTAGCTACCTAGAAACTTTCCAACATACCTAAAAAGAGAAAAAGGAATTTCCAATATGCTTACTGAAGAAGTATTTTAGATGTGAAGTTAAGGAAATTGTTATCAAAAAATTTTTTCATAGAAACACATGCTAAATATACTTCATTAATATGAGTTAATTACATAAATATTCATATACGTATATATGCACATATATGCAGATACACATACATATATATTCACACACATGTGCATACACAGACACACATACACACACACACTTTGTTCACTACCTCTGAGTTCATGCTATAGAAATTATTAGTTACCAGAAGAGTTAAGGGTGTCAAGCTTTTAAGTGTATTAATATGTCTTTTAATTGTGAAATACTATGTTCATTTTTTGTTTTTAAAATACTTTTCATAAAGTAGTTCAGTATTAAAGAAACCATCAACTTCTTTTAAGCCAGACTTGAGCCTCAAACCAGCCTCTTGTTCACATGGACAATATGTTGTCATTTCTGGGATAATCAGTAAAAGGCCTTCCCTTTAATGAAAGCAATGGGTCTTTGTGTACTTTGCACACTCAAACAGTTGTGCACTCAGAACTCAGAGACCTTATATCCCCACCATCACCTTTTACTGTGTGTGTGTGTGTTTATTTTTTATTTTTATTAAGGACAAACTCTCTCACTAGTCTGAACCTCCCCGATTAGACGAGTCTGTCTGTCTTGCTGAGCTGTACGTCTGGTGTGGGCTTTGGTTTGTTTGTTTGCTTACATGCTTGCTTGTTTACTCTTAATTTTTTAGTGTATTCTGAGGACCAAACTTATGTTCTTGTGCTTGCATCTGAGCTATCTGGTTTCTATAATCTGTTAAACACACACACACACACACACAAGTAAATATTTACCACAAACTAGTTCTAAATGTGCTGAGGAAAAATGCAATAAATCCATTTAACTTGTAAATTCCTTACAAAATTACAACTAAACCATTTTGCATATTATACAATTAGGACATTGGGCAATAGAGAAAGAAACAGAATGTTCTAGAAAATAAACTTTAGGACTGGTAAGCATCATGCACTTTTTCCGAAGATATTTTGGTGTGCTAAATCAAAGGTAGTTCTTTGGCCCTGAGCCGCAGCCTGAAGGAACCCAAGTTTTTTTTTTTTTTTTTAAACGACTTTATTTTGCAAAACAAAGATAAATGTAAAGATTTTAAACATTTTTTGCTTAAAATTATACATTTTTGTCAGTACTGTTTTTTCAGACATTAAAATAAATTTTACATAAAACCATGTGAATATGTTTTTTAGTCAGTACTTGATTTTTTTCAAGGGCTTGACAGTATGCATTGAAAACGTACTAGTTGCAATAAGCGTAAAGTACATGCAAAACAAAACGCAACATGGAAATAGTCAAAGTCTTCTTGTTTTGTGAATATATGTATATTTTTTTTTCTTTATTTCTTGGACTTCATACAGTCTGTGAGTTGTTTCTGGGGGAGTGCAAGCCTCTGGGGTTAGCATCCCACTATCAGTGACTGCATATTATGTCTGTTCTTTTGTGACTGGGTTATCTCACTCAGGATGATCTTCTCTAGATGCAGCCATTTTCTTAAGAATTTGGTTAAGTCATTGTTTCTGGTGGCTGAGTAGTATTCCATTGTGTATATGTACCACAATTTTTGTATCCATTCATCTTCTGAAGGACATCTGGGTTCCTTCCAGCTTCTGGCTATTATAAATAGAGCTGCTATGAACATTGTGGTGCATGTGTCTTTGTTGTGTATTAAAGTGTCTCTGGGGTATATGCCCAGAAGTGGAATAGCTGGGTCTTCAGGTAGTACTATATCCAATTTTCTGAGGTATCGCCAGACAGATTTCCAGAGTGGTTGTATTAGCTTGCAACCCCACCAACAGTGGAGAAGTGAGGAACCCAAGTTTTAGCCCAGACTCTGAGCTCTGCTGGGCTGCAGCTGGTCAGCATCAGTTTCTCTGCATCTTAAACTATGCTAGGGCCCCTGACAGAGCAATTGCTTTATTCTGCCTTCTTGATAATAATTACATTTAATCTTGTGCTTCATTTAGCTTATATAGAGCCTAAGAAGTAACTATGTAGGTGAGTCCTTGCAAAAGGAATGAATTTTCACTCAGATTCCCCCTATTCCTGTATACGCATCTTTGGAAAGTCACCGTGGATCTCTTCTTTTGTACGGTGACTGGAACCTACTGTCCCCAGGTCACTGATGCAAAGAAGCACTTGTGAATGCTATGTGACTGCAACTTTCGTTGATTACTTCCTAAAAGAAACTTTTGAAGTATCCATGATTCTGGGAGCACTGGTATTTGTCTTGATCATGGCTCAAATCTATATTCTCAATGTATCTAATTCTAGGGTGAGGTCCTGCTAACTTGGTTTTTTTCTCTTTACTGTTCTCCTTGCTCTAATGTCACACGTGTTGTTCCCAACAGTCCGATCTAGAGTTCAAAGGTCATTTTCTGTTCCTCTCTTTGGAGTAACCAAGTCCTAAGGGTTCTTGCCATAATGTCCTGGAATTATTTTCTCTTTGATTTCTTGGTTTCTTTTTTCTTCTACCATTTTTCTACTTATTTCTCACTTCCTTTCCTCCTTCTTTCTTTCTTTCTTTCTTTCCTTCCTTCCTTTTTTAATAACCACTTTCTTATCTTGACTGTACCATCTTCACTTGGCCTATGACACTGTCTCCCTGCTGGTTTCCTGTCCCTTTAGTACAGGACACACACACACACACACACACACACACACACACACACACCCTCAAACACACACATTCACACATTCATACACACACCTCTCAAACATATACATTCACACACACACACATCACACACACACACATATACACACCCCTCAAACACACATTCATACACACCTCAGACATAAATACACATTCACACACACACACACTCACACACACACACACACCCTCAAATATACACATTCACACATTCATACACACACCCCTCAAACATATACATTCACACACACACATACACACACCCCTCAAACACACATTTACACACACCTCAGACATAAATACACACGCACACACACACACACCCTCAAACACACACATCACACACACACATACACACACCCTTCAAACACACATTCACACACACCTCAGACATAAATACACACACACACTCACACAGAAACCTCAGACACTGATCTGAAGAAACTGTGTGAGTGTAGCTGCTCTTCCCTGATGGAACATCTTCCTAGCCTCTCACTGTATAGAAAACGACACCCATGGCCTCAGCCTGTCTTTCTGATATGTTCACTCTGGTTTCCTCTGCCTGTGACTCTCCTGAGTTTTCTTTTAGCTTGCTCCTGAGGCTTGGCTCCCAGCATTCCCATGAACCTTGATTACTTTCCCCATCACATACATTTCCAAAGCTCTGTTTTACCCAAAGTTATCTCCGTGCCTCAGCTCATAGTGACTTAACTCCCTGAAAGGATCCTTAATCCTGTTAACAGAAGTCATTAAGGGATTTGTCTAATTCTAAATGTATCTAGTATTTAATACTAGATTATGATTGTCTTTGAAGGCAGTAGGAACTTTGGTCACATTCTTTACCTCTGAGTGTTGGGTGTTCTCACCCATGTTTCTGGGTTTTGCTTTAAAATGTATTCATTTGTCCTGAAAGCAGTAGCCCTCAACTGATGACAGTAAAGAAACCTCTGGGATGTGTGTTAAAATCCTTTTCAGCCCTACCCTAGAATAATCAGATCTGAGGACAACCCATATACTCCTGGTCCTAGTGAAGTCCAAGGAGGCAGAGGCTGATGGTTACCGCTAATGGCCTTTCACCAGGCTGGCGCACAGATCTAGGACAGTTGCGTACATCTCAGTGGCACCCCCACCCCTTTCTTCTGCTCTCACATTCTGCCCCGTCTTTCTTTCAGATCGACTTTGAAGATGTGATCGCAGAACCAGAGGGGACACACAGTTTCGACGGCATCTGGAAGGCCAGCTTCACCACCTTCACTGTGACAAAATATTGGTTCTACCGCCTGTTGTCCACCATCTTCGGCATTCCCATGGCGCTCATCTGGGGCATCTACTTTGCCATCCTCTCCTTCCTGCACATCTGGGCGGTTGTCCCGTGCATCAAGAGCTTCCTGATTGAGATTCAGTGCATCAGCCGAGTCTATTCCATCTATGTCCACACCTTCTGCGATCCACTCTTTGAAGCCATTGGCAAGATATTCAGCAATATCCGCATCAGCACGCAGAAAGAGATATGAGTGACATTTCCAGGATGGAAGGGCTTCCCCTCCCCCCTTACTATTTCTTTGGTGCCAATTCCAAGTTGTTATCACAGCAGCAATTTATGAATGGTTTGTCTTGGTCAAGAACAAAGAATCCCTTCTCTCCATTGTCATGTATACTACTTGTCTCTTCTGAGCTACTGCACCTATTTTTGACAGTCTGGAATGTTTAAACCCCATTCCTGCTCTCTCTTTTATATGTGGATCATTGTTTCATTGGCTAAAACATAAACATACTGTTGAAAGATACTTTGAGGAAAAATAGGAAGGACCAGGAGGCAGAGGATGAATACGATCACCTCAACTGCCTGCTCTAGGTGACAATGTTATAAAAAGGGAAGAGTTTCAGGCTATGGCCATGTGTGTAGGGACATGAGGCAGGTTTTAAACCAATATATCCCAGCTGTCTGAGGAGTTGGTTATTGTCCTCACTCTTAACAATCCCGTGGGAGTCTAGTGATCACCATCTATTTGAAGACGGTCACCTTCATGATACCAGCAATGTCTTCTTCACCCTGACGTTTTAATCCGTTATTTTGTGTGCCTGGATATTGGCCATACCTCTAATAAGACCTAAGTGCCTTCTAATTTCTCCTGGTTTCTATTCAAATAGGGTCTAACTACTCTACTTGCACTGAGCCAGCACTGTCCTAAGGTCAAAGCACACAAAATCTACTTGCTGGTTCCCTGTACCTGTTTCTGACTCTGAGATGCAGAACCCATTGGAGTTGACATTCATACTTGGCTACGTAGCATCTGTCTCTATGTTAAGGCTGGTCACCATTAGCCCAGTGAAATGATTTGCCTCAGACAAATGGGGCTAAGTCCTCTCTGGACTGGCAGAAGTAGAAGCTACCTTTCCCTGACACTCAGCAACCAAATGAGGCCAGCATGTCTATCAATTTCGCTTATTTTCAAGAATAACCACACATCCCTGACTCCAAGCTAACCCCTTACCAGGATGGTTTAGTGACCAACTGGGATGGTTTAGGGCTCAACACTGTGCTCCCTTCTTACCTGATGAGTGAGCCTTCAGGGAGGGATGTCAAAAAAGGAGGCTGCCAAACCTGTTGCAAAGGCGGCCTGTTCTCCGCAGCACTTGTGATAGTCTAATGCTGTGAAGCTTGACCTCTCCCCTGCAAAGAGCCTTTGGCCTAATTCACATTTTGTTCAGAGAGAAGATGGGGGAGGGGTGGTAACAAACGCTTGAGGTAACGTCTTGCTGGAATAAGTTCGATTTTTTTTCTGAACCCAAACTGAGGAATTTCACCTGTGTAGCTGAGTCTCCAGAAAGCTATCTGTCTGGGATGCCTGAAAGCCTTGTACCCCCTGCTCATGTGACAGCTCTACCCTCGGGGATTTTTTAAGATTCCAGATAGGCTTTTGTTTTTCACATTCATACATTTATTGGACCTCTGCTTGTCTGGTTTTCTCCTTCAGTTTTGCTGACACTTTACCAACCTGCTAACTACTTCCATTATTCGCATTTAAAACAGACACTGGCATGGCCACAGTTTGACTTTTTAAACTGTGTACGTAACTGAAAAAGTACTAGACTGTACACCTGCTTAAATGTAGAGATATCCTTTATCTTTATATAAGGAGAATCACTTGGGAAATGGTTCTACGATTCAGTCTGTAAACTGTGTGCTCCAAGACATGTCTGATCTTCCTAGATATTCAGTCTTACCCAAGTCAATTGCTGATCCAAGAGGTTACTGAAATTTTATATGCTTACTGATATTTTACACTTTTTTATGCTGCATGTCCTATAAAGATTTCAAATCTGCACAATAAAATTGGTTAACAGTTAAGCAGTTTTGTGTGTGTGTCTGTATTTATGTAGTAAACATTTTTGTCTTTCAAATCGTCCACATTTTGATGGCATAAGAAGTGGAGAAAGACAACCTTAATATGAGGAAAGGGTAAAGACACAAAAGGAAAGATTAGTTTATGAATGCATAAGGTACTAAATACATACAGAATTAAATTTCTATATATCAGAAATATGCAAAATAAATGGGGAAGAGATGTGCTACATATTTAAAATATGCACTGCATAGCTTTATAATATACTTGAAATATAAGCTCAATATAATTTCCTAAATTAAGATTATGAACATGACAATTTCTAAAGGCATAAAAATTTTCATACACATGACAATAATACAACTTAAAAATTTACAAGGTACGTTTAATTATTTTGTGGAGTTTGCTGGTAATTTTGAATTAAAAACAGAAAGGGAGCATTTAATTAAAATATTATATTACTTTTTATTTCTAGCATTTTGAATATAGTTATAAAAAAAGAATTTATCAGGTGAACGGAGTTCAGGTAAACAGTAGTGACAGTTAAGTCACAGTAGTTAACATTGTGATGACCCCTGTGTCTCACATCTGTATACTTCAACTGCCTTCTTTCGAACACTTCTAAGAACTGTCTACGGTGCATTGTTCTATCTCATCATTTTAGTAATAGAGATTAAGAAGCTGTGACTCCGAAGAGTCAAACAACTGGCCCAGATTTTCACAGTTGGCGACTGGTAAAAGTGAGAAACTGAGAGCAAGGCAGATCTATATGAGGAACAGGTGCTGGTTAGCATTTCAGGCTTCAATGAAATACAAATAAAATGCTTTGCATCTAAATATAAAAGTAAAACTACCCTCAAAAGTTTATCAAAATCCTTTTAAGAGCTTAAAATCAGTAGGTGGGACCTAAGTCCCAGCATAAGGTCTTAAAAGTAAATTTTACCAGTTACCTTGATTTTGTTTGTTTGATTTAGGTTGCTTTTTTGTTTTGTTTTGTTTGTTTCAGAGCTGGGCCTGAGTCCAGTGCCTTGCTATTGTTAGGCAAATGTTCTACCACTGAGCTAAATCACACCATTAATACCAGCACTGGAGAGGCAGAGGCAGGTAGATCTCTGAGTTTTAGGCCAGCGTGGTCTACAAAGAGTTCCAGGACAACTAGACCTACACAGAGAAACCTGTCTCAAAAGGCATAGATAGATAGATAGATAGATAGATAGATAGATAGATAGATAGATAGATATAGAGATAGATAGAAAAACATTTTTTACATCATAAACAGAGTTCACAATGTACCTACTTTGCCATACAGCTTAGTTTAGAGTCTCAGTATCTTAGTTCCTTAACAATATGCCTCCTTGAATTTTACTGTATTTTTTCTAGACTGTTCTTATCATATGTTTCTCTCACTCCAAAACCTCCCTTGAACTCAGGTCTTGCTCTAACCCAGTAGTTTCAACCTGTGGGTTGTGGCCCCTTCAGCAGACTTCTGTCTCCAAAAATATTTGCATTATGATTCGTAGCAGAAACAAATGACAGTTGTGAAGTAGCAAGTTAAATAATTGTATGGTTTGGGGTCCCCACAGCATGAGGAACTGTATTAACGAGTCACAGCATTAGGAAGATTGAGAGCCATTTGCACCTGTTAACCATTTTATCTACTTTCTTTTACAGCTAAATTTCTCAAAGAAATATCTTTGGACATTATCCAAACAGTGTATTAAAGCTGTCCCCAGTTTCACTATATATCTAAGATGGCTAGGCTCTTAGAGTTCCTTTGTGGTTCAGGTGCTGCCAACGTCAATCCACTTGATGTTTCTTGTTTTGTTGTTTAGTTATTATCCGTCTATGAGATCATTACCAAGCCAAGGTCTGGAACACTGACTATGTTACATATGTATTTCATGTTTACTATTAAGCATTGAAGATGTTCAACTCGGAACATACTTATTTAGAAATATGGTATTTTGTCCTATATGGGTTGCACAGGCCTTAACACTCAGGAGACTGAGACAAAAAGACCTAGACTACAGGGGTAGCCCAGGGTGTAGAGTGAGACTCTATCTCAAGCAACCAAGGTGGGGGGGAATTACAAGTGCCAGAAAAGCACATGCAAGGCCTTAGGTTCTAACCTCTGTACCACATACCCAGGTTACATATATTCTGTTTGTACGTTTTTTTTTTTTTTTTTTTTGAGAATATAATGACAACATTTCCCCTTCACTTTTCTCTCTCCAAACCCTCCCAAAGATAACCCCTTCCTGTTCTCTCTCAAAATGATGAGCATACATATGCACTTAGGAATATATTCATATATATTCATATTTTATATACTCATGTAATGTATATGTAAGCTACTCTTTTTTGATAATGGTGTAGGGCACATGGGCTGTACCACCAGAAAAATTGGCATGGGACTGGTGCGGTTAGAGCATACTCAAACCCTGGAAACCTCAGAGATTTGAAACAAGCATGAATAGACCTAACTCTCTCCCTATTTCTAAACTGGCTTTGGAGCACATAACCATGACCTCCAATTAGGTGATCACAGTCTCCATGTTAATGAGGTACCTCTTAGCCTTGAGCCAATGACCTTTCCTTCATGGATATTCCCATGCCCTTCCACAAAATAATAACCCAAATAATGGGTATGTGTTCAACCCCACCCCCAATAAAGAAATACAAACAAGCCAAGAACATCCAGAGAGCTACTTCATTAGAGATCCTCAAGAAAGGCCTTTGCCTAAAGGAGCCAAAACACTAAGACTCTACAAGAAGGCCTTTTCTCTCCTCCCCTCCCCCTCCCAGACAGCATATGGGTGTATGGGCATATGGGTAGCACCCAGGCGATACTGTAGAAGAGGCACCACATAATGTTACTTGCATATTTTGTTTCAAGGGCTGACCATCTAGTACTGGATAACCAATTCATGTGCTCTTCTCCAAGGAAGGCTATTTCTCCTGATCTAGGCATTCCTTAGCTGACTGTAATAATTTATATAGGGTTGAACTCTATAGTTCTATGTATAGGGCTCTGAAAAAATAAACTTTAAAACAAAACAAATAATTCAATATAAAAATATTCAGTACATAACTGTAGAAGATTTTGCAGATAGATGATAGATAATAAATAGACAGACAGGCAGACAGGCAGACAGATAGATAGATAAAAATATAACTTGGTAACTTATCTGTATGTTTTGACAGTTCTTTTGCTAGATATTTATATGGTGTCACCATTCTTGCCAGATGTATTCTTTTCCAGTCCTTCTCTTTTCTGCTGCTGTGCATGGCCTCATTAACAGTACAGTGTATAATGTTGCACTATCACATTGGAGTGTCCTTCAGAAAGACTACCATTTGGATAACACCCCCTGAGTCACACAGGGAAGCTTTCTATGGTCTCACACATTATGTCTTTAAGAAAAAGCAGAGTTGGAATTGACAGTCTATTGCTTAACTTACACATTCCTATTCTCTCTCTCTCTCTCTCTCTCTCTCTCTCTCTCTCTCTCTCAAACACACACACACACACACACACACACACACACACACATGACAAAGCATATACCTCTCGTATGATTTCTCATTACATTCCATATAAAATTTGAATCCCCTTACCTAGACCTGCATAGTCTTATATGGTCTAGAAATTGACCATTCACTCCTCTGGCCTCTCTTGTATCATGTCCTAATTGCCTGTGCTCCAGATGCACCAATTTTCCTTCCATTCTAAAAGTATGGTATTTCCTGTCTAGTCACAAGACCATACACTGCTGCTTCCTCTGTCTTCAGCCCCCAGCCTCAATATTACCAGAGAGGTCATCCATGTCCTCCTTGGCTGACGTAAGTCTTCCTTCTTAATTTCTCCCTTGACTTCTCCCCTTTCTCTTCCACAGCATACTTCAGCTATTTCATCTGACTGTTCAGAAGACAGTCATTTTTACCATAATGGTTAATATTTGCTGGTTATATTCTTTCACAAACTGTCCAGGGGCCTATGAAGGCATGAACTGTTAAGTTTACTCCCTTACTACTAGCAACATCATGACGTCTCCTAAGCAATTGTTAAAAGAATTGCAGCATTCTCAACAAGATCTCTGTCATTTGTTTTCTTCTTTTATTTCATTAATTTCTCCATGTTGTTGTTCTCCATCAAAATTCCTTCTAGAGTCCCCATTTAAATGTTCTGTGTCAAAATGTGAATTTCAAGGCTGGAGAGATGGCTCAGCGGTTAAGAGCACTATCTGCCCTTCCAGAAGACCCAAGCTTCATTACCAGCACAGGCATGGTGACTCGCAAACATCTGTAACTCAGTTCCAGGAGATCCAACATCCTTTGCTAGCCTCTGTGGGCACAAAGCGTGCAAATGCTGGACAAATATATGTGTAGACAAAACAAGCATACACATAAAAAAGTAAATTAAAATTAAAACTAAAAATATTTTGGAAGCATGAACTTCCCTAGTAAATGGCTAGCCTCAAAGTTGGATGTATCTGCTCTTCTTAGTGGAATAATAACAAACACATGTTGATAGGGCTATTAAGGAGAAATATTTTCCAGCAGCTGTTGACTTCATCAATTCCTCTATGAAGTGAGTCATTCCAACATCTAGAGCTACACAGTTACGACGACGGAAGTGTGGGGTTTTTATTATTATTATTGTTCATCGCGGTGAGAAGATTGAGGAGAGTTAGACAAGTGTAGAACTTTTGCAAATTCTTTCTTCTTCTTCTTCTTCCTCCTCCTCCTCCTCCTCCTCCTCCTCCTCCTCTTCTTCTTCTTCTTCCTCCTCCTCCTCCTCCTCCTCCTTCTCCTCCTCCTCCTCCTCCTCCTCCTCCTCCTCCTCCTCCTCCTCCTCCTCCTCTTCTTCTTCTTCTTCTTCTTCTTCTTCTTCTTCTTCTTCTTCTTCTTCTTCTTCTTCTTTTTCTTCTTCTTCTTCTTCTTCTTCTTCTTCTTCTTCTTCTTCTTCTTCTTCTTCTTCTTCTTCTTCTTCTTCTTCTTCTTCTTCTTCTTCTTCTTCAAAGAATGTCAAGACTGCCAGCCTGAGTCATTTTAAGAACTTTCAATAAAGACGCCTATCTCTTGCCTTTGGGTATATTTCTTATGCCAAGTCTTAACGAGTTAATAGCTATTCCAGGCATTCATCAACACTCCTTTCAAGGATACATTTCTTAAATCCCATATCATATTGCCTAGCCTCTTGGAAAGGGTAATTCGAAATTATGTGCCAACACTAAGTCAGCAAGCTGGGCTGACTGTGTAATACAAGGAAGCATTCTGTGATGTGCTCAACAGAATATATACTGACGACATTTTTAGCCCAACAGAGACATTTTCCTTTGCTCTGTGGCCCTTTCTGTTGCTTTAAATAAGTTTGTACTTATTAAGCACATGCTATAAACTAGATGGGATCCTAAATATTTTATAAATATCACTGCTGGGCAGAGGTGGTACATTCTTTTAATTCCAGCACTTGGGAAGCAAAGGCAGGATAATCTCCAAGTTCAAGGCCAGATTGATCTACAGAGTGAGTCCCAAGATGGCCACAGAGAAGTCCAGTCCCCAAAAATCCAAAATAATAATAATTAATTATAGTAATTAACACATTTTTAAATTACTAATAACCTTATATTTATCATGATTTGGGTCAAGTGAATACCACAGATCTACTTTATAGATTAGCACATCAAAGCTCAGTGAAGGTCAATAACTTAATCTGGGTCAGCTTAATTTAAGACCCATGAATGTTGAGCTTTAAAGATTTTCTTTATGCAAAAATGTATACTGTTCTTGGGAGAGTGTGCAGAAGCGCAGCTCCACTTCAGAGTCTTACAACAGCATTACGTGTCGTTAGCCAGAAACATAAAGCAATAGTAAGAGGATGAAAGCCATGGAGACAATGTGCTTATTATTGAGTATATGATTATGTTAATAGTGTTGTTGGCTTTATTCTCTCCAGGAGGATCGGTGATTTATCATTATGGAGGAAAGGAAAGTAAAAAGAGAGGTCTTTGACTTCATGTTGCCTACTGAAGCTCCAATAGCAGCAATGGCAAGATGGGATGGGTTCCTAGCTCGCTGTCTTCTGCTGGAAAAATAGCTATTGTAAAACAAAAATTGTCTATAATAGGTTTTATAGCTTAATACAGTGACCTCAAAACTATGCCCTGTAGGATCCCTGAGAAACACAGGCTAGAGTAGGGGTCAGCATGGTATCTGACACTTCTCTACTGACAAGTTCTAGTTGACTTTCTTTTTGTAGTGATTTCCAGCCTTCCATTTTCTTTGACTAAATCACTCCATCAGCACAGAGAAAATCTTAAAGCTGCTGTATGAGCTGGTGAAATAAACACATTTCACATTGACTTAAACCTTACAAAGGGAAATGTTTGCTTTTGTAATTACCATCAGAATATATGAGTGGTAATATTTTTTTAATTTCTTTTATTTTACTTCTGTGTTTGTGTATATACATATGAATGCAAGAGCCTATGGGACATAGGAAAGGGTTTTGGATCCCTTGGAGTCAGAGTTACCAGCAGTTTTGAGGTGGCTGATGTAGGTTCTGAGAACCAAACTGGACCCTCTCCAAGGACATCACAAACTCTCTACTGCAGAGCCATTGCTGCTGATGGATTACAACTCCATCCCTGAGTTGTCATGCTCTTTAAAAGCAGTCTTAACAGAGTACATGACCAAACACAGGAAACATGTAGCAAAGCCATGGATAAATATCAATTAAAATATGGCATGGCCTTGCAAACTCTCACACCCTTGTTGAAACAGAAGTGAGTAATGACTGGATTGAAACCAATAGGACAAACATGGCCGTGTCCTTTATATTCTTGGGGAGGAAATGTACATGACAGTGAGGTTATTGATATTTGGGCAAATTTCTGACATACTGTAAATTATTGCCCAAACAAAGTGCAAATAAACTATCAGCCTTCCTCTGGTTTGTATGTTAGACTTGAGTGATTTATTTAGATTTTATTTGACTTTCAACCTTAAACGATTGGGGAAGAAAATAAGCCACTGGTGTAGCAGGAAAAGCTTTGAAATTAGAGGCAGAAACTTATCATCAAATCCTCAACTACCAAGCGTGACTTTGAAGAAGTCATGCAACTGATGACTTCTCTCCTTTGGAGATGGGAAAATCTCTAAAACAGACTCAGATCTCGTTAGAATAAGGAAGATTTGAGCAAGTCAACACTGCTTAAATCTAAATTACTCTTTCTAGAACACCAGAGTCACGTACCTGATTTTCTTAACATAGCCAAGCCTTTCTCTGGTCTTTCTCTGTAAAATACATTGCTTTGTATATTGTTCAATATGATCCAAGTCAACAATTTCCCAACTATACTTGACCCTCTAATTTTAAGGTCTCATCAGTTTTGTTACTATTTCTGATCCTGTATTCAGTCAGGTGACATCTTATTGGTTCAAGGTAGATTATGACGTCAGCACATCTTAGATTTGTTGTCCTCCAGTCTCCACTTGGTTATGGGAGTGCAGCCATAAGGTTTCAGATGAAAAGGAAGCTTGTTAGAAATTGAGATGTAGCAGGAAAAAAAAAATAGAAGACGCCTTTCTTCACAGTCTACATATCCATAAAACACTAATCTTCTGAACCTTCCCCCATATGAATTCCCAGAGTCCAGGAAATAAGAAAGGGGCACACGATCCAGTTTCAAGGAGGAAGACACAACTACCAAATTAAAGGACCTTCTCACTAGCGCTTTTTAAGTGCAAGTCATGAGTGAAAGTTAAGATCTTTGACTGGCTCTTCTGTCCTTACTGATGTAATCCCAGTACATATGCAAGTGCAGTAATCTGTATCAGCAGCAGAAGCAGTCTCGGGCCCACAGAGAAGGAGGAGCTATGAAAGGTCACTAAAGTGAAAAAACACCTTAAATTAGTCATGTATCTCAAAAGCCACACTTTTACTTCTGAGGAACTTTCTTGCTGTAGGTGGCATCAATGTCAGCCATAAATGATCCTGAGGTTTGAAACCCTGGACAGAAAATGGAGATCTCCCTTGTCCTCACAACTCAAGAGATGAATAGATTTTTCATTTAAACAAGTCTTAAAACCACAGTGCCTATAAGCCACTGCCTACAAATTGAGTGAATTGTCTCCCTGTAAAGGACACAGAAGTTTCTTTATTTCTACAGTTAAAATAAACATACTAAAGGGAGACAAGAGCCAACATTAGTTTCAACAAAAGGTCAGTGCTCAGTAAGTAGCCTTAAACCTGTGGGACTATTAGGAAGTCTAAATGTCCCCTCTGCATGACCTCTGATGAGGGTGGGAAGGAGAAAAAAGAGTCTTCCAGAGTTACTCAGCAGAACCCAGTGAAAGGCATCCTTGACCTGAGGCCTAATTGTCTGCCCTATAATTAATGTTGTTAAGCAAATTTGTGTGTTGTCACAGTTCCCACCCAGTGGTCCATGCTCATTTAGAAAGCAGAACAAAGAGAGCCCAATACTTTGAGAATGTCAATGCAAAACTTAAAATAATTATCATTATGTAACACCATTATTAAAGTATTCTCTCTTGTTCAAGAAACAAGTGTGCATTTCGATTGAGAAGACAGAAGAAACTGACATAATTATGTTTTTCTCTGATGATTTTCCCAAGTGGAGAAAGCTATTCTGGCCCTGAAGACCATGAGACATTAATTATTATCTCTCTTGAACTATAAACTACAAGAGAAGGTGGTTAAAGATCAATGTTTAGGCCTCTTTTGTGTCTACAGAATTTAGCCCAAATGACCAGCACATTAAATACCTGCCAAAAACTGACTTGAACTAAGCCTCTGTTGAAGAATATACTGCAGAGAATGTACTCTGCGACATGACATTTTCTGTGGGTTTACCACAATGACAAGTCCTTCTAGGTGACACTACAGCTAGTCTCTTTACACCTCTGTGACTCTATGCCCACATTTTTGAACAAAGGCTTCTGATGTCTCTGCCTTTGAGTTGCAAGTCGGTGCTATTGACAAGTGTGGTTACTGTATGCTTGAAACACAGCTAGTATGAGAAAAAAATATTAAGTTTGGTTATCTGCATTAATTTGCACTTGGCTCAACCATTGTGGTTTATGGTTACCGTTCTGGACAAAGGAGGAATATAGGCTGATGATTTACACATAGTGGTTACTATACGAATGTTTTTGAATGAGTGAAGGAATGAATAAATGAATGCACACAGTCAATCCCTCTGTAAACGTGCACCCTGCATACAGCTCTCAGAGACAGAGCTGAAAGCATTTCCTATGCACGAATTCCCTGGGTTGTGCCAACACAGTTGATTTCATCATAGGGATAATATCTGTACTTAGTGTAGACCTGCTTTGTTTTCCCCACCACTGTCCAATGGGCGTGTTTGGAAGGAATTTTAGGAGGGTAGAAATAGAGGAGTCTCTGAGGAGCAGAAAGAATGAGAAAGCAAGACAAGAGAGCAATGTTAGGTTGTCTTCTAAAGCTGAGAAGATCACAGGAGTATCTGGGTACCACAGGCACAGGTAGGCTATACCTGTTCCCTTGTAATGTAGCATGACCCTAACGAGGAATATCCAGATGGAGCTCCTAAGAACATTTACAGTGCCTTGAGTATATTAAGTATATATTAACTGAAGGAGAGCTGCCCAGCCTGCATCCTTGGAGAAAATACAGCTCTGTAGACCACGCATCCACTGTGGTCTGAAGGACCTTCATATGGCACAGTGAAGGACACTGCCATGATTATGTTTGACCTTCCCACCAGATGGGCAGCATAATGGCTTGGATCATGTTCATTTTGTACAGAGAAAGGAAAGGAATGTAACATTACTCACATCCTGTGTTCTAAAATAAAATCATATTGCTAACCACTTTATGACTGTGATTCAAAGCAGGGCTCTACCTTCCACTCCACACTTGTAGAAACCTCTTTTTTTTTTTTTTGAGATCAAAATTCACCTTTGAATGCTGAACATAGGTTTAAAACAATAATGTAGCTTACAGCATAAATACAACAACATGACAGGCAATACCACATGAGAGTCTCGGGGTACTGATACCCCAATAACTAATATAGACAAACGGGTCATAACTTGGTGGGTCACAGGCCCTCAAGTGTGTGTGGACTTGGGTTAAGCCATAGCTGAGGAACAGCACTGAGAGGCAGGCAGGCAGTGGTGCTTTTCCCAGAATTTTTTTCCTTCCTGTTATTTTCACATGGGGCAGAAAATCCTACACAGTATTTCCTGTCTCTCCACAGATCTTGATCACCATTCATTCCATCAACAGTTGACATTTTCTAGAATTCCTTGTGTTACTTAGCAAACTTTCCTGGGCTCATTGGATACAACATTATAATAGGACAGCTCATTTGGGTCTTTCCAACATTGGCTGCAGATCCTTGGATCATAGATTTCTTGTCTCACAATTATTAAAGTTAACTTTGCACCACTATGCTGTTCTGTCACATAACACACACACACACACATACACACACACACACATACACACACACATACACACACAGACACACACACTCCTCTGTTAGCCTTATAGGATTATAACACTTTGCAAAGAGTTTGCTGATCTGCTTATCCTCATGAAGAGCTTTCCCTCAGACCAGATGAGTAGTTTAATTTCTTTTTTACTAGGTCACATCTGTCCCTCTAAAATTATAAGTTAAAACAAGCCCTTTTCTCAGTAAGTTGGTGTTGATCATGAAATTTTATCACAATGACAAAAAAGTGACTTCTAACGCAGCATCCATGAGAGTTCTGTTGATACAACCTGGTCAACCCTAATGTCACCCATGTCCTAATGCCATTGCCTTGAGGGTCAAAATGTCAACATTTAAGTTTGAAATGGACAGTGCATTTAGACTAAAGCACCCACTATCAAACTGTAGAGTTGGTTCATCGCACAATTAGTTTCACTTATTAACTAAGAAAAGGGAAGTAGAGAAGATGAGGAAGAAAGGCTAAGTGATAGAGTTAAGAGAAGGGATGGAGGGATGGTGGAAGGAGGGAGGGAAGGAGAAGAGACCTAAGTCACCCATGAATAACAAGAGTAATATGATGAACTCATAATGACACTTTCACTTTTATAAGTGTATAGCAAATTTTGCAATAAAAAGATTTTTTACTAAAAACAAAGCACAAAACAACCCCCCTAGACTATTGCCATAATTTAGAGTAAGCTTTCTTTGGATCCAAACAAAGTAAAGGAGAATTATAATGCAAATTAACATGTGTCAAGATTGAGAGTCATGAGAGAAAGGATGGGAAACAAGCTAACCTGTATAGGCTCCCAAAGTATATTTTATCTTTATCCCAAATGACTAACTACCTAAGGAAATCAGAGTAACCCCCCATGTTGTCTAGTCCATATTCTAAATAAATGGTGCCCTTGTTTTCTTGCTTCGTGAGGACCAGTCTGGGATAAAAATTCATGGCCAAAGAGAGAGCTACTGAGAAGAAGGAAACCTCAATTGGGAAGTACGAAAGGAATGAAAGAGAGAGGCAGCTATTGGGTAGCTATTCCACAGCTGCCCCAGTTAGCTCTGTGCATGCAGAAAACCAGGGCAACACACGCACAGCTTTATCCACGTGGGAGGGAGGAGACCTCGCTAGGCTCATGGCCATCTCCATACTCTGAACTGACAGAGACAAACCAAATGTATTTCTACATTCTCAGTGCCCCACTATTGGGAGGCACTGGAAGAACGGGAGATTGCAGAGGGCTACCAAGGGGTTCTGCTGGCTTTCTATATACTTACTTATCACCCACACAATAGCAGATTCACAGGGGATTCGTGGTTCACAGGTCACCAGGTTTGCCGGTGGGAAAATGAAGTGGGATGGACCCTCTAAGATGACTGTGTGCTTCCAGGATTCATGAAGGATGGAGGTGTGGTACGTAATGCTGTACTTGTTAGTCTCAGTCACCTGAAAGAGCTCAGCTTACTCAGCTCCCAGCCCAGCAACTCCACGTTCTCAGATGATATGGTCTAGAATTGTATTTTACATATCATGTCCAGAACTTCTTTTCCGGACTACTGCTCCTTCCAATCGGTTGGATTGGCCAAGGAATAAAAACTTATCTGAGCTTCCACCGTTTCAGTCTTAAAACTTTTATGGCTTTTCCTGTTCAGGCCCCTTCAGGCATTTTTGGCTATGGGCTTCCTACTTTGCATCATTGTCTGTTTCTTCCAAGTTAGCTCCAGACCTCAGGACTACCCACAGTCAGCACCTGTGATGAGTCTGCTATTAATACCTGCCAATATGGGGGATGGGCTTTAGCCACCGTGCCAGGAACTGGCTAACTAGTTCCTCTCTGATGTTCTGTTCTCCCTTCTAGTCCTTTCTATGTCAGCATCTCTTTCATTGCCCATGTCCCTCAGATCTGCTACTGGCACTTAAACAGAATCCAAGCATTCTCCTTCCAGACTTGAACCATAACACCTCATCTATGACCTACCACCCACCCTCTGCCTAATGGCTGGAGACAGAGATCAAGAGACTCTATGAAACTTGAGTGTTTTAATGGCAACAGGTATCTTAGCGTAGGCCCTCAGAAGACGGTAGTGGCCTGTGCCATAACCATCTATCTCCACCCAGCAAGAATGCCTCCTGTGTGAGTAAGACTTTCCGCTGAGCTTGGTCTACAAATATCAGGGTTTTTCTGTTACAGCAGCTGGCCTTACATTATTGAACAGTCACCCATGACAAACGCAGTACTGGCAATGCCCCAGTGGCTTAGCCAGCTGTTTGTAGCATGCCTCTCCCCACTGCCGTCATAGATGCCCCTGCTTCCCTTCCTTCCTGCAGAGGTGGTTCCGGGCATATAGGGTGAGCAGATGGGTGGGAGGCATTGTTAGGAGATGCTTCTCCATGGGGGGAAAAATCTAACTTTTCCATGCTTTGCAACTAGAATTTTCCATGGTAACATAATGAGTCACTGCTAAGCCAGCATTTTTCCTGCTCGGTTGGGGCAACTGTCCTTCTGTAGGATGGGGATCTGTGTCCACTTCTGGTGTTGAGCATGGAGCAAGGATGGATAGTGAGAACAGTCCTGAGCTTAGGTCTCTTGGAGACCATTGCGAAGGCAAATCACACCAGCTTCAGGCAAGTGAGGGAAGTTAAAAGCAGCTGGACAGTCTCCTCCTGACTGAAATATAGTATTCTTTTCATCCTTTGTACAGATGACTTTGAGCCACCATTATTTCCATGTCACTAGAAATGCCCATCGCTGTGATTTAGCCCAACTAGCATCGATGCTGAATGAAGCCGAGCGTCCTTTCCTGTGAGATCAGCGTTTAGCTCCTAAGCGGCTGCCATCCGGATCCACAGCCAATGAATGAGTCTGAGACCCGGGAGAGGGAAGACACCCTTAACAAGGTGGCTTAAGGGGCCCCGGACTTCTTCAGAAAGGAGTTTAGTTTGCCTGGGTCACCCTCAGGGAATTCAGGAATGCTTCATCAGCCCTACCCAGAGCAGAAGGATTCCTCAGAAAAGTGCAAAGGGCACAGGGCAAAGAGAGGAGGAGGCTCAGGCAGCATAAAAAGCCTCTCCACAGAGAAATGCCCGAGCCCAAAATAAGCGCACCACTGGGCTTGCACTTAGTATAGCATGGGGCGTACCAACTCTGTTCCTTGGCACAGTCACCAGCCTTGGCAAGGCCCTGTGAGGCCAAACGTTTTTCTCATTGTAGCCGGGCTCTGACTCACTAGCTTAAAAAAAAAAAAAAAAAAAAAAAAAAACAAAAAAACAAAAAAAAAAAAAAAAAAAAAAAAAAAACATGGGAACAATAAGACTCAAGGGGATAGCAGAGTTCCCAACAAAATATTAGAAGAGGTGGGGGCGGGGCAGCGAGCATTCCTGCGGGCTGCATAAAAGGACAAGAGCCCAGGAAAAGTTTCCTAGGAGGTCTCCAGCGAGCTCTTTTCCTAGTGCACAAGCCCAGATGGCACCCTACCCTACTTTGCAATTTCCATTGAGTTCTAAAAACTCATAAGCTTGTTGTTTTTTTAGTGAGTGCTTGGAAAATGAGAACCTCTTTAATGCTGACCCGAGAGCAGCTTCGTGTGTCACTGGCCTTTGCAGAGCTGAACTGAAACAGCAGTCTACCACGTGGAAGTCAAGTGACATTAGTCTTCAGCCCCCCAAAGAGGTTAAAGAGATAGTGAATGTTTTTCAACCCATTCTCACCAAATTCGGCAAATAACTTCCCTTAAGCTGAAACCTCGGGAAAGTTGCAAAGCCAGACAGTCTCTGAGGATTCTGTCGGGCATAGGCCTTTTGTCAGGGTCAGCCCTGAAGTCTCGGTAGATGGTCGGTGTACCAATGGTAACAGCTGCGTATGGGTAAAACCTTTTCGCGGGGATGAAAAACCGGGCTGCAGTCAGCAAAGTGCTTGACTCAGTGTTGAGCGGGAAGCCGGACTAAAGACTCTGGCCTTCGCCACTCTGAGCTGTACCCATGACACATCTGCAGTGCTCTGAAGATCCCTCTCCTAGCCAACCAAGCAAGAGATCAAGCCCTTTCTGTCTTTCAGCGAACTGCCAACTCCTGCCCCAGCATCTCAGGAAAACGGTTACCCATGAAAATGATACACTACTTATCCAGGGGAACACAACCTGAGAGAGAAACTTTGGAACCTATGGGACTTGGAGTCTTAGTCAAATTATGTAAGGTTGGGCCATTGTAAAACCTGCTTTCTGTGACTGTAGGTTGGCCAGGTTCTGGGGACCCTGTAGATCTGGGTCCCAGGAAGCCCTGACACCCAGAAGTCTGAGTAAATTGCCTCCAGAAGCCTGTCTGTCCTTCCCAGTAAGGCTTCCCTAGACTTACTGGGGAATGAATGAATC
The DNA here is from genome assembly GCF_963924665.1 of Micromys minutus. NCBI lineage: Eukaryota > Metazoa > Chordata > Mammalia > Rodentia > Muridae > Micromys > Micromys minutus. The sequence continues at coordinate 41,291,705 of NC_137958.1, forward strand.
ATTGAATTAATGAATTAATGCATTCATGAATCATTGAAAGTCCCACAGAAAGGTGGATGCTTTACTTTTATGGTATATAGTTCATGCTCTTTGAGAAAATAACAAAAGAAATCTCTTACATGCTAATGAGCTTATAAATAAAGCTCGCACACGCACACACACACACACACACACACACACACACACACACACACAATTTCTCCAAGGAGATGGCATGTGCTTACCACACCACAGAAAAGCTAAATATGTAGATCATCACCCTGGCTCTTTCTAACAGGCAAAAAGCATGGAGTTAGGTTTAAAAGGGGCAGGGCGTCCTGTTTTGTCATGGTATGGGTGCTTTTCTTCTGTTCCATTCGGTTCTAAGACACAAATGAACTTTATATGTCAGGGATTCTGAAAGTGGCTAGTACTTGATTCTGATCTAGTCCCGTTGCAAGGGACAAGTGCAGAGGCAGGCACACCCGGGCTCACGTGCACATGGAAGGCTGGACATGTGGGGAACACATCAAAAAACAATCAACAGACCCATGACCAGGTCCTGACCAACTTCGCCTGCACCTGTCTTTTTCACTGTCTCTCTCTCTCTATTCCTCTTTCTCATCTATCTCTGTGTCTCATTCTGTCTTTTTTCCTCCCTCCTTCTCCATTTTCCCTTTCCTTTCCCAAATCACTCTGAATACCTCTTTAAGAGCCACCTCTTAGCATTTCATAGTAACTTTTCAGCTCACAGTTTTAGTGATTTCGGTCTGTGTTCAGCCAGTTGCTTCGGGCTAACGACAGCATGCTGTGACAGAAATGTAAAAATAGAGCAACAGCAGTCACATAGTCACCAGAGAAGGAGCTATGACCCCACAATCCCCTTCGAAAGCACGCTTGGGGTTCTGAAAGTCCCCTGGCACACCCTCTCTCTTAAAGGTTCCAGTACCGCTAAAGACCAACGTCTGAAACTCGGACATTTGGGGGCATACTTCATATCTGCCGCTAAATTGTGCTTCCAACGTAAAAGGAAAGCTTCCAGAGAACAAAGAATCATCTAGCATGTCCGAGTCACGTTTAAAGAGCAGCATCTCGGCTGCCAATCATACCCTAACAAATAAAATTTAAAAAACTAAACTAAACTAAAAACAGTTGTTTTCTGCCTTATTATTCTGGTATCTTAGGTATTTTAAGTAAGTTGTCTTATTTACTTTATTGTGCCAAATTTTTTTTTTTTTTTTTTTTTTTTTTTTTTTTTTTTTTTCAAAAAACGACACAGAAGAGCAAACACGTTTGCGTTTATGATGAAGGCAGAATCCTTCACAGAAGATGGTCAATGAAAACCAGTGCGTACACTGCCATCTACTGGACAACCAGAAAACTAACTGCTAAGCAGCCCTAGGACCTTGAGCTTGTCTCTGGACCTCAGTTTCTCCGCCCCTCCAATCCTTCCAGCCCCCCTTCCCTAACTCCCTCTCCCCCAAACCCACTCCTCCTCCATTTCCTTCAGAAAAGAACAGCCCCGGGATCTCAGTCAAACGTGGCATCGCACGTTACAACAAGAGTAGGCAAACATCCTCAGATCAAGGCTGCCCAGCGGGAAGAAGGGGTCCCCAAAAGCAGGCAAAAGAGTCAGAGCTGCTCCCACTGTCAGTAGACCGTGAGAAGACAAGCCACATAACCATAACGTGTTTGCCGAGGTTAGACCTACGCAGGCTCCCCGATTGTTGTTCCAGTCTCCGTCAGGCCCCGTGAGCCCAGGTTAGTTGGTTCTGTAAGTTGTTTTGTGGAGCCCTCGACCTCTCTGTCTCCTGCCACCCTTCCTCCTCTCCCGCAGGATTCCCTAGGCTCTGCCTCATGTTCGGCTGTAGGACTCAGCATCTGTTTCTGTCGGTTGCTCAGTGAAGCCTCTCCGGAGGCAATTATGCTTGGCTGCATTCTACAAGTATATCAGAATGTCTTTCTGAATCATTTCGCTGACTTGGTTGGTTGGTTGGTTAGGTTTGATTTTAGGATGGTTGTTTGTTTGCCTACATTTGTTTTTGTTTGGTTTGTTTGTTGTTTCCTGCCTGTTGTGTTCCTCTAGCTTATTCACCCTCTGGGTCCTGGCCCTCCATGCGGGGGTCAGGGGTGGGCTCCCTCTGGTAGCATTGGGTTTCAAGCTCTGTGACACCTTTACCCCCCACTGAATTTTGCGGGCGTTTAAATTATAGGTTGACAGGTCCGTGACTGAGTTAGTGTCGCCATCCCTCCAATGGAAGTCTTGCCTGGTTACATACAGGAGGTGGTTATTTCAGGCTCTCTGTCCCTCATTATTAAGAGTCTTAGCTGCTGTCACCCTCATAGACTCTTGGGGTTTCTAGTTGATCTCCAAGATGTCCCCAACTTTAGTTGTCACTCTCCCTGCCAGGACTATTCCCACCAGATCCCTCCTGTTATGTCCCGACATAAGAAAGGCAACAATCTGAATAAATCAGGCAAACAGGAATATCTGTAAGCACAACAATGCTCCGTTTCTGAGATGGTTCTTTCTAGAAGAGTGTGTCTTAGCATTAGGATAGCCCCTTCCTCCAGCAATGGCTCCACCCACAGGTGACAGGAACCTAGCACATCAATTGCCATGGAAACAGCCAAAGCATTCCCAGAAGACATCAGTTCTGAATCCCATCTTCGCCTGGGAGCAAGTGACGTCACTACCCCTACAAAAGACCGAAACCCCTCCTCCTCTCTCTCTTTTCTCTTCTTCTCTTCGCCCGGCCTTGAACCTTGCCCCATCCCGTTCTATTAAAACCTCTCCACGTGGAACCATGTTTGGTGTGGTCTGTCTGGGCATGGGCGAGAAATCTAATTAACAGCAGTGTGTATTGCTACATGTGACATTCATACTCCAGTGAGTACAGAGACACTGGAGTTACAACAATAAAATGATTTTCAAAATGTGGTGCCTGGATCTATCCAGGGAGCCAAGACAACTTCCTGTGACCAGGTAAAGACTGATGTGAGAACGTTCCCTTTCCCCAAAATAGCAACAGAATAAGGTATTCACTGTAAACACACATTATGAAAGTATACATTAAAAAGCTCGGTACAATTATACACATTAAAAACTCACACAACAACTACACACAGGAAATGGAACTCACTACTTCCTAAGAACTTTGGCTCACTCACTCACTGAGTTTCTAATGAAAACCTCATCTTCATTTCAGAAAATCCTGCAGGGCTTTGCAATGCCTTGTGGTCACTATTAAAATTATCATTTAGAATAATGCTCTAAAAATCATCACAAGTTGAGATTTCCAACCGCTGTTCCTCTAGACACAGGAACAGTCCTTGGAATGGAAGGAAGGTCACACAGAGGTCATACCAAAGTGTATAAAGTGACTAGCTAGGGATATTTGACATGTACATATAGACCTTACATTCTTTGACAGGTTTACAATGATTACAGTGCAGTGAAAGTTTGGAGTTAAGTAGACTTAGCTATAGAAATGATATCATCAACTACATATATTATACCTAGACTTCATAAACCACACTTGCTTATTTTGATAAGTATTTTTGTGCATAAGATTGTGCTAAGAAAGATACTTTCAACATCCTTCTGAAAACTCACTCCTAGTAACCTTAAATCTTAGAGGACTATGTGTGTGTGTGTTTATGTGTGTGAGAGTGTGAATAAGTATATGTGTGTGCACATGTGTGAGAGAGTGTATGTTTATATATGTGTGCATGTGTCTATATGTGTGGTTGTGTATGTGTAGTTGTGCATACATATGTATGTGTGTGAGAAGGCTTAAATTCTCTTTGGTGAATCCAACAAAATAAATTGTAACAGAATACATCCTAAGGAAAGATTTAGATGATTAGGTTTAATTTCAGCCACAAGTGCTCAAATAATATGCTCACAATAAAATATACCTAGTTATGAATAATAAGGAATGAATAAAAATTGGTGACATTTCTATTGAAGATCCTTTAGTGTTATCTATATAGACTTTTTGCAAATTTTCATTCATGTATATTCACTGGATACAGTGTTGGGTTTCTCTAAACTATATCTTGCTTTTTGACCTGGTAGAAAGTCTGGATTGTAAGAATGTTTTATAAAGTGTAATGAAACTAGGCATTTTTTATCTTCTACAATCTATGTAGTAAATAAAAACTAATATAAATCCATACTGTGTAGCATAACAAATAGAAAGTAATATAATTTTATTCCTTTTCATGGATGATAACCTCTTGAAGAGATGATCTCTTCAATGCAGGGAATACTTACAACCTTAGAAAATAATTAGAAATTGAGCTTTGAAATCACCTCCACCAAAATTACAGCGGCCCTTCATGTTTTTGCATGCTTCCATTTCTGCTTGTGAACTAGGAAAAGAAAATGCCTTTATCTCTGTCTAATTGAATCAGATCTCACAATTGAACCTTGAGAGGCCACAGCCACACAACAAATCCCAACACACTTGCCTGGTGAATTCACTCCAAAATGTGAGGGATCTGAAATGGCTCCACCAAGGTGACACATTCTGGAGAGCCACTCAAGTGTGTTGACAAATATGCCTCAAATTTATGAAGGATGCCTTATCATTCCATGCTCAAAACAAAACAAAATTAAACAAACAAAGCTCTACTTTCCAAGGTGGAAGCCACTAGGCTAGGCATGAGTGGCTATTTGTATTTAAGTTCATTTTATATTCAATGAAATTAAATTCACTTCTTCACTATCCACAGCTATATTTCCGTAGCCACGTGGAATATTGTCGTCTCAGTAAAGGCTCTATTAGATGATGTCACTATAAACCACTCAAATCTAGTTGTCACTCTGTATAGCAGCAGCCATCGGTCTAAACAAACATGCGCTTAATTTTACCACCGATGGCATCAGACTCAAAGAAGAAAATTTCGTGCACAAGGTCGTGGGAGCCTAGTTCCACCAGGTTACAGCCCAGCTTCCTGACTCTAAGTCCCATTGTTCATTTGAGCTAAATGCATGCTGAGAACACACTGCGGCCAGCATAAATCTCACAAGTTAAGAAACTCAACAGAATTTAAAAAAAAACAAATGGATGTTTTTAATACAGAAACTTCCTATGTAACATTTAGCAGTACTCAAAGTTGACACTAGGTGTCAGTTCGTCAGATTAGAAAACTGAACTAGACGAATCCAAAGGTTGGACACAATTGATGAGAAATAATCTATTTCTTCAATATATTGCAAAATGACACAGCATGTAAGGGTGAAACATTGATCCTGCCTGAGTTGACCCTGTGGGTTGGAACTGTTTAATCTGCCAAGTGCCTTCTTCTGATCTCTTCTGATTAGGAAGAGAAGAATATTTACTTTTCATAAACCTTAATTGACTTCTATTAATTATTTGGGGACGTTTCTTAATTATGTTTATTTGTGTTTAGGAAGAAGGTAAACGGATTACTTCTCAACTGTAAGGAGACCAAAGTGGACGTATACTTTATCTTGTATTGTTTGTCTGGTATCTAGCTGTAAGATAGCCTGACTCCAGTGCAGATGAAGAATGCCTCTGCTTTGGATAATTTAAAAGAAAATATGACCGCAGGGGAGGGTGGGTAGCTGGGAGACGGAAGGAATCCGGCAGAGGAAAGAACGCTCTCAGGCACTGTGCTTTGGGAGGTGGACACGGACACACAGGGTGCACGGCAGAAGACCGTTCAAAGCTAGCTCAGAGGCTGAAGGGCAGAGTGAAGGATGGTGCTTGGCAAGGGCAGGGGACAGGAAGGAGTGCGGGTAAAGATAAGAGGAGCAATCTAGCCAGCCGCTTCTCTGTGGCTCCCTCTGAAGACCACAGAACTCCACAGAAGGGGAACCAGGGGACAAAGTCAAGGAAAAGCGCGATAGAGTTAGAAGACCTTGGACACCGCTACAATTCTTGGGAAAGGGGGAGAGTGAGATTTTTTTTTAAAAAAAGAAATCAAATTACAGAGCACAAGAAGACCTCTGAAGGAAATGTCCACCAGAAAGCATCTGCATTCTGAATCACGTTAACTTGTGAGCAAGTCATGGTACAGCTACCGATGGGCTTTCCGGCTCGTTTTCTGCAGAAGCCATGTTCCCTGTGTTTCCTCCCAGACACCCTGAAAACATTATAATCGACTCAAGGATTTCATGCCAGATGTCTGCACTTGTGCTCCAGCTGCGGGACAGTCTGTGCGACCCTCCTGCCCCGAGTCTCAGGGACGTTGCTAACTCATCACTGGAACACAAAATTAAAAACAAACGAACACTAACAAGAGCAACAAAACAACAGCAACAAATCAAGTGCACAAAATTCATCCATGCAGGGATACTCTTCAAGGCGCCCCACCTGTTTGAGCCTATCCAAAGGTCTAGCAGTCATTCAAGACTTTCTTCTTAAGGTTCCTGCCCATCTCCTGCTACATACACACCTGGTGTGCTCACACATGCAACACACACACACACACACACACACACACACACACACACACACACCATTCCATCAAATCTTATTCTCCCATGAATAAATTTTGGCCTCGAAAGGAAAGAAACAAGACCATATGTTATTGGTAGGACTGGGGCCCCATCATTATAGCTTAAGACTATGCATAGGGTTGACTTTGTATCTCAACGGGAGGAAAAGCAGAGCTTTGTTAAGGACATGGACCAGTGAGGACACTCACTGTTCCCTCTGCATAGCTCTTCTTGTCTTTATAAGAATCAGATTTCCAGTGGGGTGAGATGAAAGGATTATTTTCCCAAAGGTTTTTAATTCCTGTGGTGTTGTAGGGTGCCCTGGTGGTGCTTTAGAGCCTTTTACTGGGGAAGATAGCAATAACAAGGGAAAACCTGGGTGTGTTGTTGGAGCCCTTCCTCCTACCCCACTCTTCCTTTATCGGAAATACACAACTTCAGAGTTTGGATGCTGGGAAGTCCAAGATCAGTATGTCAGTGGTTTCAGTTCCTGGTGAAGGCTTTCACCTTGCATTGTATATGCTCACCTTTCCACCATGTTGTCTCTACCAGTTTAAAGAGATGACTTCTTTCATAATCTTCTCCCCCTCTCCTCCTCTTCTTCCTCCCCCTTCCCATCCCCCCTCTTAATTCTCCTCCTCTGTTCATCTCTTTCTCTTCTTCGTTTTCCACTAATCTTATAATTCCCTCCCTAACCTTCCTGAAGTTTTCAAGAAGAATTGGTTTGGATTAAAATCCAGAAGTCTCCACCAGTAATGTACAATGTTGCAGATTTCTGGGAAAAGTTATTCAGCCAGAACAATTGCTGCGGGTTGAATATTTATGTACCACCAGAATTCATACACTGAAAAAATATTTTAATGTAATATTTTATCAATTCTTTTAGCATTTTATACAATGTATTTTGATCATATTTACCTCCTCCTCCCTCTAACTCCTTCCCAATTCATTCAGTACCTCTCAACCCTCTCCCAGTCTTGCATCTTCTTTTTCTTTTCTTCACTAACTCACCAAGTCCAATTTGTGCAACCACTCAAGGCCACACATTGGAGTGTGATTGACCTACTACTGGCTACCCAATCTTTCATACTACTTTTTGGTTGGTTGGTTGCTTGGTTGATTTAGTTTGGTTTGATTTTCAAGACAGGGTTTCTCTGTATAGACCTGGCTGTCCTGAACTTGATTTGTAGACCAGGCAGGGCTTAAACTCAAATCTCTGCCTGCCTCTGCCTCCCAAGTGCTGAGATTAAAGGCATGTGCCACCTTGCCCGGCTAATGGCTATACTTTTAAAGAAAACTAACTCTCCCTCTCCCTGAAATCATTGATTCTAAGTAGCTTCTCGGTGAGGGATAGGCAATTTTAAGCTCCTCCCCTTCCCCCTCCAATGTAGAATATTAACTGGCTTGATCTTTTGCAGATCCTATACAGACACCTACAGTGTCAGTGAGTTCACTGATGCAGGGGTCCTGCCATGTCCAGGAGACAGTTTCACACTGGTCTTCCATAAGCTTTGCTTTTTAAAATCTTCTCACATCCTCATCTAATATGATCTCTAATCAGGGAATGGAGGAGGGGAAACCGTACAGGTACTCTATTTGGGACTGGGCACTCCATACATCATCTACACTTGGACCACTTGTGAGTTTCTGTGTCAACTACCATCCACTGCACAAATAAATTGCTCTGAGTTTTGAGAGCTACACTAATCTGAAGAAAGAAAGATCCAGATTTAGAGGGCAGCTTGATACTGTATCATCTTCTGCTTCCAAGAGACAGCCTTGTTGTGGTAAATATTTTTTTAAAAATCTGCTGTTATTGGATGGAGGAGGAGATTTCAGAGGCAACAGGGAAGCCGGTGTGTATTTTTCTCTTAGCACATCTCTAGCTTGATGAGGATGTCACAATTATTTCTGAGGGTTTCTATGGGTCTAATTTATCTTATTTAGATGGACAGTTTGTATGTTTGCCTGTTGGGTGTAAGCTTGTTGTATAGAGGGTTTGTGGATTGAGAATTTAACATATAAACCTGTTTGATAAGTTGATGGATGTGAGTCATGTTTGTACTGGGCAGTGGAGGACTGTGTGTGAGTACAACACGCTGGGGAGGCTGTATCCACCCGGGACAGAAGCCAGAGCAAGTGGAGCAAATCACGTTTGAGTTCTTAAGGGCAGCCTGGAGTGCCAAGATAGGGATCCCCGAAGTGCCAGATGGCCCCACAAGGGAATCAGGAGCCAGAGTTCCAGACCAAAAGAGAGACAGCTGAGAGAGTGCGGTGTGGGGACCACAGGGTGTGTGGTCAGCTCTGCACTAGAGTGGGTGTCCTCGGAGTGAGACTGCAGTGCCGATAACAACAGAACTTTTAAATAATTATCACAACACAGCCTGTCATCAAGGAATGCCAAGACAGGAATCTAAGAGCTAGAACTGAACAGAGACCCTCCAGAAATGGTGCTACCTGGCTTTCTCTCAAAGGCTTGCTCAGCTGCCTATCTTACACAGCTCAGGACTACCTGCCCCTGCATTACACTGCCCACAGTGGACTGTGCCCTCCCACATCAGCAGGCAAAAGTGCCCCCCACCCGGAGGTGAACACAGGCCAATCTGATGGAGACAATCTCTCAGTTGAAGTTTCTTCTACTCAGGTGACTCTAGTTATGTCAAGCTACCTCACTTTCTTTGACTGTTTTCTATGATACCAAGCCCTGTAACATTCCAGTCGCTGTCCTTTTGACTCAACATGCTTGTCCTTAGGCATTCTAAGTTTATCGGTGCATATCATAAACACCTGCTTATTTGCTTTCTAAATGGATACCACAATGTGATGCATTTCATGTGTGCCACTGCTAATGGTTATTTATCTGCTCAATCCAAATGCGAGCATTTTTATTCAAAACCATCACCTCTAACATGCTGAGACTTTCCTCTTATTCCTACCAATTGATTCCTTCATAGTTCTTGTCTCACCCACAAGTCCCTATTTGTTTCCTTGACATCCAGGCGAAAGGCAACATCTCCTGAAACCTCTCTTCCAAGGAAGAACTATTAACCACTAGTATTTGGATCTCATGGTTCTCAGTCTAATGACCATTAAGGGGTCATTATTGCTAGCTTGTGAGAAGACCAGAACAAGCTATAAATGGGAATGTCTTGACATCATATGCCCTTATTTAAAATAAGAAAAATTGTGGATAGTAGATGATTTATTCCTGTCTGGGTGGAGGTATAAGGTATGTGTGTGTTTGTGTGGTGTAGTATTCTTTCAAATACTTGAGCACTGTAGTTATAAGAGTAATTCAGATAATAGTCCCAGATAATGAAATTCTCTATTCACAATCTAAGGCAGTGTCTAACATGCCACTGTCATCTTAATAGTTAATAAGTACCACAACTGGTCATTTGATCTCTTAGGAAACTCTTAAACGAACAACAAACAATAAGATTGTGACAACCTGACTAAAAAGTGACTCACAGCATTTCAGAAGAATTGCATTTAGACAGGAGTTAGGGAGAAAAGGGGTAGTCAAGTTCCCATCAGCATGTAACACAGTGGAATATGGTCTAATTGTAGGTTTCTCTGGAAACTCCTAAAGCTAACCCAAAGAACTTAGAAGTCTGGGGAGATTTTCTACACTATCCAGTGCTTCTGGAATGGAGTGGTTCACAGTTCAAAGAATGTCTTTAGTGTGGGGAATCGATGCCAGCTAAACAGAAAGTAGTTCAAGCTCTTCAACTTAGCCACTTTTATCAGGAAGCTTTCAGTTTCTGGTCCCTCAAGTGACTAGCATACGATGAGGATGTAGGTGTCATCTGAAAAACTGTTTGTTTTAGTGTTCTGAAGGTAATACAGTTTACCCTGAAGATGGGGGATCTCAACTTTAACCTTACAGCCTTAGATAGCATCGACCAACAAATATAAAAACAGTGTGGGCTCTAACGGACACTTTTCAAACTAGACAGTAGTACTCCTTGTTCCTGGATAAAGGAAGGAAACAACCTTGGCTCTTGGGGCAGCTAGTCAAAGATATTTAGGGACTTTCAGCTTCGGAAACCTGGGTGATCCCAAAGAAGAGCTGGTTAAGGCTACAGCCAATCAGGGAAAGTAGACAGGAATGCCTTTGAAATTCCCCTGGAAGTTGAGTCTTTAAAATGGACCCGGATTTATTGTTAAGTACAGTGTGGGGGGGGGGATTTAGAAAATAGATGGGAATATTTTATACAGCTTCCATACTTGAGTGTACTAAACTAGTAGGATGATTCTTCTTAACCTAGCTCACCAATGAAAGAGCTGATTCTCAAAAAACTGAAGAGATTGGGTGGTCCCAGGTAGTGGGAAGCCAGGTTGAAAGATCTGATCTATGTGCCCCCATAACCATAATTACCATGGCAAGGAAGACCGCCCCTGCCCCAACCATGATTACCACAGCGAGGAAGAACACAGCTGAGAAATGTCAGTGAGCTTCACAGAGTTTGTAATTCGAGCCAAGCTCTGTGGTGACACTTTTCTCTTTACAACAGATAAAGTTGGTGCTTCTGCCTTGTTTTATAGCTGACACCAGTCTCTGATGGAAAGACCAAGGGCCCCAGAGCACAACTCCAACCTCTACCTGTCACTTTCTCCCGTGACCACTACCTTCCCTTAATATGCAAAGGTTTTCTGCTACTAGTTAAAATAGTCAAACACCCAAACATACTGCTTTAAGTTAAAAACCCATCAGACAACACAGGTGTTTTACATTATGATTCACAACCATAGAAAAATTACAGTTATGAAGTAACAAGGAATATAATTTTATGGTTGGGGGTTCACCACAACCTGAAGAACTGTACTAAGGAGTTGCAGCATTAGGTAGGTTGAGAACCCTGCTCCAAAGCCAACCAGTGCCTCTTGTGCTTCATAAGTAGGAGACCACTCATTTATCACAGTGGATAGGTCAAGGGATTTCTCCCAGAGAGCTGCAGGGCATTAGCCCTGCTTGGTTCATGTTTGTTGTTCTAAAATCACCCTTTTCCACAGCCCCATGCCCTGTCAAAGGCAGACTGTATTTGTCTCTTCTATGCCTGCAAAGTTCAACAGAAAGAACAAGGTCAGTTATGCCAAGCTTCATCTTGCTAGCCATTTTCACCGGTAAGAGCATAAGGGGGAAGCAAGATTCATCTGTTTCTCTAGACAATGGCTGTGACTCATTGGTCTCCACAAACACACACACACACACACCACTATTTTAATTTTTGTGTTATTTCATGTCATATGATATACAGTCTCTGGGTCTTGCTCAAACTTAATAGTTTACTTTTGAAGTAAACTATGAAGTAATAGTAATTGTAAATTAAGTAATAGCATTAAGTTATTAATTGTAATAATTGCAACTTTACTTACTCATTATCACAGGAACACTGGAATTTCTGGAAGTGATGGATAGTTTAATCCCTTCCCTCTCAAAAGTCTTCTGAACCATTTATGCAAAATTATAAAATTACCTTACATATTTGCAAATAGCCAACACAGACCACCCCATTGTCTACAGGTTGGCATCTTTAGCTTCAACAAACTCTGGATGGAACACAAAATTCTTTTAATTGTGTCTCTACAGAACATACACAGATTTATTTCTTTGTCCTTATTTTCTAAACAGTACACCAGAACAAGCATTTAGAAAGCATTTGAATTATATTGGATAATATAAGTAATTTAGAGCTGATTGGAGATATAATATAGGATGTTCATGGGTTTACGACAATGTAGCATTTTACTTTAGAAACTTGTGCATCTACAGATTTAGTGTCCTTGGGGGTCCTGGCATTGATCCCCATAACAGTTACTAAAGAATGACTCTAGGTCATCCCACAGTAGGAAATCAAAGTTTACCTTCTCTTCTGTCAGAATCTCTTAACACTGATGCAAAAGATAAAATTCAGATCAATTACTGACCAAATTAAAAGGGGGGGGGCTGAGAAAAAAGATAGCCAAATCCTTTATTCTAAACAGCGGAAGAGCTTCGAATCAACCTAGCTGACCTACGATGTGCTTCAAAGAAGATTTTCTGAAGTTCATAATATGAAATTTCATTCTTAGGGTGTTTGCTCCCCCCAAACCATACCATGAGAAGACCAAGACACACAGAGAAGTCACTAGTAATACTATAGACCATCAACACAGCTAAACCCAGGCTCTCAGCCATCCCTTTAGCTACACAGAGGTGCAAGACACAATGTCTGACCACAGACATGGACTGTGGTCAGATTCCAGCCACTCATCATCCTGCCTACTCTTAGATAACTGTAGGTTCCCAGATCAGGTTCCAGAAATGTCATATGTGCTCATGGTCAGCTGGGCTCCCAGTGAACACCGTAGGTGACCGCTGCCTTATCATCCAGGAGTTTGTTGTGACTTGTCACACAGCATCAGCATCTAGAGAGCCAGAAAACCAAAGACTTTAAAAGGCAAGGTTTGGGATCCTCCTGGGCACACTGCCTCAGAATGCTAGGAAGTGTGTTCCATCCTATAAGGAATCCATAGGAAAGATTCCTCAGTATCCACACTGGTTATCATAAGCTAAGCACGGTTCATGCGGAGCTGGGAAAGAAAGCCTTTACTGGCCACAATGGAAGACTGATTGTGGAATTCTCTGCTGTGCAAAATAGTTTCAAACATTCTTCAGTTAAAAGCACTGCTCATCTGGAAAATGCTTTATTATTGTCTTCAGGGAAGTTCCTTTTCTTAGGAGGCAAAAAGCTGTGTTCTCTTACATCTGACTTGCTCTCAGAACCCTTATTAAATAGTCCCCCAAATTCAGATCACAATGAAAAAGAGATGAGAAACACTTTGGTGGAAAACGTTAGATAAACCTATAAACTGTAAGACAAAGGCCCATAAAAACAGGGTAAATGGTGATTTTAGAAAGTCTTTGATTTAAAAGCAAACTCAGAAATTGTGTTGTAAACATGTATACTACACACACACATATGGAGAGACAGAGACAGAGAGAGAGAGAGAGAGAGAGAGAGAGAGAGAGAGGGAGGGAGGGAGGGAGAGAGAGAGAGAGAGAGAGAGAGAGAGAGAGAGAGAGAGAGAGAACCTATAACATAGGAGGTGTCTGTTACTCTCTGTCTGTGCATCTGGGTATCTATTCCTGCACAAGAACCTATCATGACCAAGAACCAAGTTTGGGAGAAAAGGGTTTATTCGGCTTACACTTCTATATCGCTGTTAATCACCAAAGGAAGTCAGGACTGGAACTCAAGTAGGTCAGGAAGCAGGAGCTGATGCAGAGGCCATGGAGGAAGAGATGTTATTTACTGGCTTGCTTCCTCTGGCTTGCTCAAAATAAATAAATAAATAAATAAACAGTTCTACCAGCCCAGAGATGGTACCACCCAGATTGGGCTGGGCCCTTCTCACTTGATCATTAGTTGAGAAAATTCCTTACAGCTGGACCTCATGGAGGCATTTCCTCAGCTGAGGCTCCTTTCTCTGTGATTGACTCTAGCTTGTGTCAAGTTGACACAAAACCAGCCAACCCTAAACTTCAACTTCATAACTAACTTTGCTACTGTTATAGTTTGTAATGTAAATCTCTCTCTCTCTCTCTCTCTCTCCCTCTCCCCCTCTCTCCCCCCTCTCTCCCCCCTCTCTCCCCCCTCTCTCTCTCCCTCTCCCCCCTCTCCCCCCTTTTCTCTCCCCCTCTCTGCCCCCTCTCTCCCCCTCTCTGCCCCCCTCTCTACCCCCTCTCTCTCGTAGGCATGTGGGTGTGAGGAGAGTAGGGGTGTCTTTCTGTCTATGGATGAACTCCTTCTGTTAAAAGCTTTTGGTTCTATAAGAGCTAAAATATAAGAATTAAGTTATCAGTCCTATTTTCCAAAATGATTTTTCTATTGTATTAGCAAGCATTGAAAGATTTATTTTCAAAATGTGTGCTATTGTGACAAACAGGCATCCATACATGTACTCATTAAGAAAACATAGAACATGCACTATGCTTCTAAATTGTTCTGAGGATGCTTGCAGCTCACCATCAGGCTGAGCATAGAGACCCCAATGGAGGAGCTAGAGAAAGTTCTGAAGGAGCTGAAAGCGTTTGCAACCCCATGGGAAGAACAACAATATCAACCAACCAACCAAACCCTCCACAACTCCCAGGGACTAAAACACCAACCATTGAGCTCACATGGAGAGACCCCTGGCTCTAGCTACAAATGTAGCAGAAGATGGCCTTGTTGGGCATCAATGAGAGGAGGCCCCTTTGGTCTAGCAAAGGCTCGTTTTTCCAGTGTAGGGGAATGCCAAGGTGCTGAGGTGGAAGTGGGTGGTTGGAAGTGGGAGTGTCTTCATGGAAGCAAGGGAGAGGGAGGGGAATGGGAGAGGGGTAAAAAGGGAGATAACATTTGAAATGTGAATACAGAGAATATCCAATAAAAATTATTAAAAAGTGAAACCTTCATCCTATTAATCTCCATTTAAACAGGAATAATTTGATGATAAAAACAAACAAACAAAACAGAACAAAATCAATGTCTTCTGAACACCCAGTACAGAAACATGGTAGGCACAAGCCACTATTGAAACATGGGTTACTCAGAGGATGGGGAAAGCTTGCACTTGTTCTACTGATTTCCAGAATCCTGCTTCTCTTCCACAGAGCATCACATTTTTCCATCAAGAGGAAGTCCTCGATGAAGGCATCCCCTGTCTCCCACCATATAAACCAAGGGCAGAGCCTCCCTGCCCTCACTCAACTGGAGAGCACAAGAGGGCCTGTTCGAGGCAGACCACCGGAACTTTAATATCTGATGCATAAATTCCTCACAGGTCTCAATCATGATGAGAAAATCGGGGTATTCCAACTAAAAGGTTATTGCCGATTCATTACATCAACTTGTCTCATCCATGATACCCAGGTATTTGCTAAAGCATTCCTCTAGATGTTTTTGTGAAGATACTTTTTATGTGAGATTAGTGTTTCAACTAGTAGGTTCTAACAAAGCTGACCACACTCTATAGGCAGACAAACTGTGCCCTTCAGTAGGAAAAGGTCGACCTAAGAAAAAAAGTTCTCCCAACAGGCAGAAGACCAGACTCAACAGAGATTCTTCCCTGGGGCTCTAGCCTCTCCTCTACAGATTTTAGAGTGGCTAGCTTCTAAAACCACGAGTCAGTGCTCTGTGATAAATTACAGATAGATCCCCTAGAGACAGTTAATGTTAATTTGCCTGTATTTCCTTGGAGAAGCTTAATAACATAATGGTTTCTTTCTGTAAACCTCCAAATCTCCCCAGTTTCTTCTGTTTTCGAGCCGGTTCCTCTAGTCCTGTTATTCTCTTAGATGATACTCCTCAAATATTGACAGAATGATAGCCCCAATGACAAAGGGTTCAGGCCAAGCACACAGATCAGCATCACAAAAGTACAAGTGAAATTTCACAATGTCCACCCTTCTCAATCCAAACACCAGGCCAGCCCTTGCTGCCATTCATGTGAACAGAGCAAGGGTGCTTACCTTGACTTCAGCAGTAAGCCCGTAGCTTTGGACCTTAGTGTTCACTCTGCTGTCTTTGGCTTAAGATGTGTCCTAGTCTCTGCTTGCCCCTAGAAAACCATGTTTTGGCTCAGAATACTCTGGCCATCCACGTGTTCATTTTGTTTGGTTTCTACATTATAACTAAAGCTTACCTGTGTAAGCTCACCTTGACTCTCTCCTTAGAAGTCAAGACTATGTGTTACACTTGTTTTGATACTCATGGTCAGACTTCTAAAGGCTGCATCTGAGAACTTCAGATGGTGTCTTGAGGAAGTGGAGGCTTCATGTCACCTCTAGGGTCTTAGCCACCTTCAGTCATAGACTTATATTAGCTGCAATAGTAGGGACCAGCTTGATTTACAGTGTATCTTCATACCAACAAACAACTTTGATCCTGTCATTTTATGCTTGGAAGACAAAATATTTTGGAAAAAAATAGGAATCCAATAAAGATAAAACATTGTAGTGATTATTCTGTGGACAGAGTCAATTAATGGTAATCTGAGAAAAGTGTTAGAGTAACCCTTGCTTACAGCAAATTACACAATGTTTTTTCTTTAATTAAGACTACTAGTTTATTTATAGCTGATAATTTAGCAATAAGTATGGATCACTGTCCGACAGGGACAAGATGAAGGGGGTAGGGGAAAGTGAAGAAAATAGGAGGGACATTTGAGCTATTAATATTGGTTAGAAGGTCAAAAGAGGCAGGATCAAAGCAGCCAGAAGGCAACTATGTTCTTTATTTCCCCCCCACGCACCCCCAACTCAAGTGCATGTAAGAAATTGGATGAAGGATTGATACAGTGCTAAAGGTTTACAGGCTAACACGGATCGGATGTTCCTAATCATGCACAGACACTTGTAGGGTACTTCTTTATCTGTCATGAGCTTGCAGCCAAACTAAATAATAAAATAAGAGGTTGTAGCTTTTTCATTGACTTGAATCTGAATTGTTTGATGTTTCCACAGTTTTAAGAGTTTAGCAACAAAACAGGAGACAGCTAAAAAACTTCTGGTTCTTGAGTATAGATTGCTTCCTGCTCTAGCACTTGTCCAGATTTCAATTAGTAAATTATTTGTTACATGGCCCACCGGACAGAACAATCGGCTTGGTAAAAATGACCAGGGTGGGGCCTAAATGGCATGAGAGTCCTGCATAGACAGACAGACTTGAGAACTGCACACTGCCTCAGCTTGACTTTGAATGTATTACAGAGACCATTAACTGCCAAGCTCAGATGCAAAAAAGCACTGAGACAATAAAGGTAAAATTTAAGGCACCTGAAAGGGAACTTGGCTTCCACACTGACTTTCTCATTAGATTGCTATCACTGCAGATTCATTTCCATCACAGTCCAAGTTACTGGCTTGCGCTATGAGGGCTTAATAGGCAATATAAGAAAACTCGTGTTCCGTTACCGATTAAACCACTTCAATACCTCTGTACGGTGTAGGCTGAGAGCAACCATGAAACTCATTGTGATCATCAGCAGGAGGTATTTGTTAAACAGCTCTCTCCATGTGGCACTCATTTGTGATGTGGGCTACTGCGGCTGCCTAGAATGTGACCAAGGCAAGGCCTCCAAATCAGACTCAGCCATAGCCAACTTCTACCTAAAAAGTCAAGTGTCTACCATTGCTTCCTGCTTGTAGACACTTGTAGCTCCTGGCTACCTCACTTCATCTTGTGGAGATTTTTTCTTGCACCCACTGCGGAGCAAATAACAACAATAATGACATGGAAGGCAGTGGTAAGTGCACCAGGCTCTATTCAGAGCAATTCTCAGACAACGCACTAATCCCCAACACAACGTCATGAAACAGGAACTGGTTCAATTCCTTGCCCCACAGAGCCTCGGATGCTTGCAGGGAATTATCTGGGCCTCAATTTCTTTAATCACATGGAGTTGATCTACATCAGTACCAGGTAAAGGAATATTCGTTTAAGTTCAAGATTGAGGATAGGGAAGGGGCCAGCAAGATTGCTCAGAGGATAAGACCTCAGACCCAGGACTTACGTGGTCAACAGAAGATAACAGAGTCCCACAAGTTGTCTTGCAACCTCTACATATTTGATATGCACACACATACACAAACACAATACACACACACACACACACAGAGAGAGAGAGAGAGAGAGAGAGAGAGAGAGAGAGAGACAGACAGACAGACAGATGTGAAAAAATAAAAACAGGATCCTACAAACACATGGTGGTTGTCTGACTATTTCTGTTGAGTTGCACCATTACTGCCTGAAGGAGGAAAAGAAACACAGAAGATGCAGAAAGTAAACTTGCCAGGCCTAGAAGCTGCTAAACCTCTTACCATTCACAGGCCCTTCCACACGGGTCTAAAAGCACTAAGCAGCTGAGCAGTCTGCAGTTGTGCAAAGAGCTCCAGGGAGACAGCAAGCTTCTGTGAGTCATCACAAACACTGAGGTGCATTTGCACTTGCAAGAAGCAGCGGGAGCCCTCCATGATCCTATGAAAGAAAGACTGACTCCCCACACTTACAGTCAGTAAGTAAAGCCCAGAAGCTCACAGGCTCACTAAGCTAAACACATGCCAAATAGTGTTTTGTTCTGTAGTTGGTGTAGTTGGAGTAAATATATATTTGTTTACATCTCCCAGAGTTGTGGGTGTGTGTGTTTCCTTCCTCGTTGGCTCCTAGCACAGAACCCTAAAACTCTTTAAAATGTCTTAAGTGATGTGAAAGTCATATTCCACTTCTTCCTGCCACACTTGAATTGATGTTAATAAACAATAAATAAGAAATTGTTTCCAGGAATACCAAGCACTATTGTGCATGATTACAGGGAGAATCTGCAGTGAATTCTAGGAAGGGAGAGGACCGGGAATCCACTTCAGGTGCTGGTGAGCAACAATTTAATCGTCCACGCTTCATAAGGATATGTAAATTAACAACTTAACAAAACACAAGGAGTTTCCAGACTATGGAGAACATACTAGCGTATTAGAAGATGGTAATATTGTAGGAGAGTCTTTATCACCATTATGTAACATCTACCCAGGCATAAGCATCTTTTTCCCCTGAGCAGGGGCTTACAGTTAAGCAATCACACTGAAGCTCAGAGGAGACTCTGAATTTGAGCTTTTGAACAATGTTAGACTCTTTAATACTTGGGGAAAATGTAAAGAAAGGTAGACTGGGAGTCTTTAGGGATCACATTGGAGGGCTATAGAAGTCCATTTCTGAGCTTTGGCAGGGATGTGCTCATGAAGATCAGATCTGTCAACTTCAGTGGAATAATAAACACCTAAGGGTCTAGGAAGAACACTCAGTAAAGCGCTTGCCAGTCGGCATGGGGACATAGCATAAGAATGTCAGGCTTGGTGACATCCCAGCAGTGGGGAAGGAGAGGCAGGAGGAGGAGGATCTCACTCAAAAGGCATAAGGAGTATTTGTGAACCTGACACCCAAAGTTGTTCTCTGGCCCCTACACACTTACACATATGTGAAATTGCATCCACACAGAGACACATACACATATTCAAAAAAGAAATGCCCAGGACACTGGGCAAATATGCCTTTGAGTGTGTCTGTAAAGATCTTTCGAGGGAGGGTAAACTGAGGACAAGATCGTTTTGATGTGGGTGCAGCACCATCCCAGCAGATGGAGTACCACATAGAACGAAGGGGATAAAGGAGAAGGCCAGTGGGACTCCAGCATTCTCCCTTCCCTCCTTGTCATCTGGGATGTGAGCACGGAGTCATGCCAACGCAGCAGTATAGACTGTACCCCCAGATCATGAGCCAAAGTGAACCTTCCCTCCTTGAAACTGCTTCTTTGTCAGGCTTTGGCCAGAGCAACAAGGAGCTGGCTAAGACGGGCCCCATTTCATTCGCTGGCTAAGACGGGCCCCATTTTATTCGCTGGCTAAGACGGGCCCCATTTCATTCGCTGGCTAAGACGGGCGCCATTTCATTCGCATGATCCTGAGTTACAGCCTCTATAATAAGAACGCAATCAGTAGCATGAAATTTTCCTGAGCTCCGAGTTCTCCCAGCAAATTATGACACCTGGGAGAGGTAGGACTGTGAGGGCAGCCAAATGTGTAGTCAGTCAGGCGAAAGCACGAGCGGCCTGGGACTCCATTCACACGCAGCTACTTCCTGATGCTACGGTAGTTTCCTGGGATGGAGTCCTTAACTTCCAACGTCTGT
The DNA here is from genome assembly GCF_963924665.1 of Micromys minutus. Classification (NCBI taxonomy): domain Eukaryota; kingdom Metazoa; phylum Chordata; class Mammalia; order Rodentia; family Muridae; genus Micromys; species Micromys minutus. The sequence goes on from NC_137958.1 coordinate 41,311,862, forward strand.
GCTAATCTTAAAAAGTCAAAAACATTATTGGTGAACGCCCTGTTAATGTCAGAGAACTGGAGAATTATGTGATGGGGGGAAGACGGGAAAACTATTTAATTAAGCAATAGTTAATTAATTGGCTAAATCAAGCTCAGAGGCAAGATGTGTAATTAAATCAGCATGTTGTAATTTCCCTATACGGGAGCAGGAAGATGCATGATTTATTATATGAGCCATATTTAAAATTGTCCACAAGGCACATCTTTATGCAAAATTTATTTGAAAACTCTTCAGTCAAAACAGCATATCTATACAAATATTTAACACACACGTATATATGTATATCTTTATATGTGTGTATTCATATGTGTATATACATATATATATATTCATACATATATGTGGGTTATATTTCTGTCTTAAATGTCCTATTTACTGTTGCCCTACAAACCACTGAAATGCCTAATGAATGACAAAAAATTATTACCTGAAATCACTGTTTCTGAGTCTAAGAAAAGGATGCAGGAGATGGGAAGGAGAGAGAGAGAAGATTCTTTCAAAGGCTTGGAGGACAGTGCATAGGGAAAAGGGAAAAGCCCACCTTCCCTGCATCGCCTACATGAAACAGGGCTTCCCCATCGATTTGCAGCCATGCTTTGTCAGGTATTAATGGGATCTAATGAAACATCAGCCTCTATTTTGGTCCCATGTTGCTGCGGTGACCTCAATTTATTAGGCACTTGCCCGCACTGCAGAACACAACAATGCTCGGAAGGATGATTGGCCTCCACTGATCAAAGTAAATTTCATTAGTTGGAATAGCTTGACTTCTGGCTGGCCTGTCAAAGAGACATGGCGGAGGAGATGTCTGTGCAAACATACCTGCCAGAGGCTTCAGCGATGTGGATTCCTCTTCAAAGGGCGTAATGACAGCGGGGCGGTTGTGGTTTCTTCCCTAAATGAAGCACCTGATGTGGAGAAACCATTCAGAAAGTTGCCACATAAACCAAAGCCAAGGCCTTCGGAAACACTGTCAGGTGCACCCTGAAAACCTTAGCACAACTCGCACAGCTTTCTAGAAACAAGTGGGCCTGAATTTTAAGCACACAACTGGTAAAATTTAAACACAGCCAGTTTGTGGGAACCCAGCAATGGCCATCAGAGTCCCAGATGGCTTTTTGGAAGACCCTTTCTTTGCCTGCCCTGAAGGCATATCACTACATTTGAACTCAAGCCTGAGTTAATGTGAGAGATGTGTTAGAGGACCAGCCCACACTGTTCCGTCCGGGCCTCGAACCGAAATTCTTAAGAATTTGGTTGAAAACGTTCAAGCCATGGACTTACATGGGTTCCCAGAGTCTCTGGATTTATGAGGTTTCACTGTGATATTGCCATCTGGTAAAAAAAAATAAAAATAAAAATAAATGTTCAATCTACTTATGATAACTTTAAAATGGGAAAATGAAGGAGAATGATTTTTAAATATTAAATAGATAATAATTTGGGTCTTTAAAACAATTTTATAAATACAAAGATCATTTCATCTAAAAATAGTCTAGTACATACATTTTAAAACTATGTCTTAGTGTTATACCTGTTTTTACTGATGTGAAGATAACTTCCATTGTAAACATTTACAGTTCTACTTGGTAATAATTTTATGACATAAATTATCAATAATTGAGAAAGCACAAATTCATTAAAGATACAATACAATTGTATACCAATCGAACTCAATGATTTATAACCATATAAATTCACTATTCCCATAAATTACTCTAAATAGAAAACGTAAAATTTGGATCATTAAGACAGGAATGGGAAAAACAGCTCCATCAAGAGTCTGCCACGAAAACATGGGGACCTGGTCTAGATGTCAACACCTTCAGGAATCCAGATGCAGCGGCTGCATCTGTAAATAAGGCACAGGTGAAGCTGAGACAAGAGGGCTTCTGCTTACTGACAAGTTAGCCTAGCCAAATCTATGAGCCCTGGGTTCAGTGAGAGATCCTATCTCAAATAATAACGTGCATAACAATAAAAGCGAACACTCAGCATTAACCTCTGACTTGCACACATACCTGCATGAGCACATGTGTGTATGAGCACATTTGCACATACACAAATACAGACAGACTGACCAAACACGCACATGCACACACACACACTCCCATGAGATCTGAGGCTGAAGAATCTCCACCTGGAAACGATAATGAAAACCCCTTGAGCTTCCTTGAATAGCTGCTCGGCTCATCCATTTCCCATTGCTCCTAACAGTGAGCCCTGTGCACTTAGAGTGGGAACCAGGCAGCCACTTCTGTAACGGCTGTGAGCCTTAGTTGCAATCTTTAACCCACTCACCATCTAACACTGTCCAATTTTGGAGAATAAATTTTAGATTGTAAGGAGATTCTGAGAGGGGACATTCTGAGAGGGGCTGAGGTGATGGCTTGGTGGGAAAGGACAGTTGCTCTGCAAACATGAGCAACTGAATGCAAATCCTCAGCATTCACATAAAAGCCAACGGGGACCATACATACCTGTAACCCTAACAGTGTGGCTTTTACAGCAGACTCACAGGGGCCTAGTGGCTGCCAGCTTAGCTCCAGATCCAAGAAAGTAAGGCAGAGAACTGGACACTGGGAATACTCCTGGGGCCTCCAAGTTGTGCATACAAGCAAGCACAAGAATGCACTCACACATCTACACCACACACACACACACACACACACACACACACACAACCATACACACAAATAGCAGGAAAATGCTGGTTTTTAAATTACTAGTAAGATATCAGCTATGGTTTCTAAGTAAACAAGCGACAATGAAGAACAAAGCAGGGGACAAACAAACCCTCAGCAATAAGCCATGCTACCAATCCACTCAAAAATCGCATTCTCTGTTTTACTGATGAAACGCCCAAAAGCTAACTTCTGTGAATACTTGTCTAAGAGCTTATAGTCACGTGAGGCAGCCATCTACCCCTAAAATGTTAGCACTGAAGGCTCTTCAACCACACAATAATGTCACGTGCGGGACAGCCCAAAGAAAGAAGAGGGTTGTCTTATAGCAAGCATTATTTCTTTTGAAACCACAAGCTTAAGAATGCAAAACAGACTTCCATAAATTAAACTAATTAACTTTCAGGCAATCTGCTGCTCAGAACTCAGAGGCTAGAAGGATTTCCATATCTGTTCAGATATAATTATTGCCTGCAGAAAAACCATTCACAAGGAACAATGAAGGTGGGAACTGGGTGTGAAGGAATCTAAGTGGTCGGCATGGTGGAAATCGGGCAGTGGAGAGAGATAGAAGTCTCAAAGAGGTGAATAGTGGTAGTACTCAACCGAGCTCCAAGTGCATCCCACCAGGGAAAGGAACAGGAGGACTCACCCTCACCAAGTGGGGGAGGACTCACCCTCACCAAGAGGAGGACTCACCCTCACCAAGTGGGGGAGGACTCACCCTCACTAAGAGGAGGACTCACCCTCACCAAGAGGAGGATTCACCTTCACCAAGTGTGGGAGGACTCACCCTCACCAGGTGGAGGACTCACCCTCACTGCCTGGGAAGATCACTGCATAATCGGCTCCTCGTTTTCCATGTTTTCCTGCCTGGTGCTCACTGTGCAATCTGCTACCATCACAGCTTGGCTTCCCTAAAATTTATCTCAAAAAGGAAATGCATTGACCACAAAACAGGAATATCCAGCCTCCCTTGGCTCTTCCTAAACTCACAATGGTTTAATTTAATTCGGTATATAATTGTCTCTTTGTGATGCAATTTACCATGGGGGTAAAGATTGGGCAATTGATTTTGGAGGTTGATATTATCAGATTTCCTTCTGTTTTCTTCCTTTTTTTTTTTTTTTTTGTTAGTGCATTGAGAGTTTCATACAACGTGTTATTGGTCTTATTCTGACATTATCAGATTACTAATCTCACAAGTATATCATTGGCGATATCATTCTACCGTGGGAAAGGCTTCCGTGAGGCTCTGTGCCTAGCTGTTGCTTTTAGTCTGGTGCCTGTGTCTACTCTGGATATGGGCAAAATGGTTCCAAAAGGGAAGAAAACAGAAGGAAACAAAAGAGAATATTAAAATGAACAGAGAAGAGGTGTGTCCTCCCCATAAGTGCTCACCAAACCAGGAGAAAAACTCTTTCCCATTTGTACACGTAAGTACATTGTATCGATCAAAAGATATATCACACATACAAAGCTAATGGACAGCAATGGAGGAACTATACTCAGATAAAGATACTAAACTGCATTATTAAATTCAGTAGGTAATTTAAAATATTTATAGTCTTCGAAGGAAAGTAAAAGGTGTAGAAATTAACTGTCTTTTTTTTTTAACTTCTTACAGTATCTGCTGTTAGTTAATGCCTAGTATAAATTTAAGAACACCTATGTAAAAATGATGCTACTAAGTGAGAGGCGCCTGAGAAAGACTGAAGGCATTTCTCTAGGGACAATGCCATCCTGCTGAAACTGCACGCATTGATCACGAAAGTGCCTCTGTGTGGCTAGAGGGAAATTAATACCGTTCGATATTGATCTTTAATTCCAGAGTTACGAAATGCCCCTAATCATCCTTTAAAAAAATAAGAAAAAAAGAAAAAGAAAAACAAGCACTTCTGCTTTGCAACTTTGACATTTTCAAACACCTCAAGTCAACAGAAAACATAACCACAGAGTTGTTAATAATTGGTCACATGCTCTGTAAGATGCCATCTGTCCCTTTGGAGTTACACCCAAAGTATATACAAGCTTGAGAAGTGGGAGAAAGTGGGACAATGTCTTCAGTTCTTCTTCTCATCTGACCACACTCCTTATTGTTGTTTTTTTGTTTTGTTTTGTTTTTAGTATAATGGAGACAGAAATGGAAAAGATTATTACCTAAGTGGTCCCAATTAAAAGAGAAAATTGTATAAGGCTGCATTTGCCTGAACATGTCACAGAGGTTACCTAGGTTTGATGAGCAAGAGCAGTAGCTGAATCCTCCGTTGCTGGCTGCTAGTCAATAAGCAGGGAAATGACACACTCCTTATTGCCAAGCAAGAAGCCTGTCACTAACAGCAACAGGAGACACAGCAGCAATATGGCATCTTACAACCCCAAGTACCCCTTGGTGCTCACACGCATTCTCTGTTAGGACTTTCTCTGTGATCTGAGTTGACCAAGGTGGGGGAAGGTAATTTAGAAGATGAAGGTAATGTTTATGAACAATGAGGCAGCGTTAACTCTGTAGCCAGTTCGTGTGATGGAGAACACGTGAACACGTGACAAGAAAATAGCTCGATGCTGACAGACAACTCAGTGTCTGAGAGTGATCGCGGCTCTTCCAGAGAACCCAGGCTTCGTTCCTAGTACTCAAGTAGTAGCTCACGACCATCTGCAACTCCAGTCCCAGGGAATCCAACACCTTCATCTGGCCTCTGTGGACCCTAGGCACACACAGTGTGTATCCAGGCAAAGCATCCAAGCACATAAAATAATTTTTTTTCAAAAAAAAAAAAAAAGAGACCTCTGAGAGGTCGTGTTTCCTTGTATCTCGGATCCCATACAACACTCTGGACAGACGGCTGAGAGCTGAGACTTGTGAGCTTTGTCTGACTTCCAAGCCTCCCAAAAAGCTGTCTAGGTAACGGATGTTTTCTTCATATGCATCTTGCAATAAAATGAGAGCATTTGGGATTAATAGCAACGATTGCATCGACTTTGTCGGTGGTTTGACTGTTGCCTTGGTGGAGGAATAGGGCAGTGGTTTTCTCCTACACCTTCATCAACACATGGCTACTACCCTTATCCACTAGCTTGCCCTCCGTAGGCTGCACTCAATTCATGTTATTCATGTTGTACAACTGCCTATAGTAAGCTGGACTTAGCCTCTTACAAAGCTCTCTCTCTCTCCCTCTCTCTCTCTCTCTCTCTCTCTCTCTCTCTCTCTCTCTCTCTCTCTCTCTGTGTGTGTGTGTGTGTGTGTGTGTGTGTGTGTGTGTGTGTGTGTAACAATGCTGCCCTGTTGATTTCTGCAGAGCTTTCAATCCTACCCCAACCTGAGACCTGACACACCAGGCCCAGATTATCAATTCCATCAAATTAGCATAAACGCTTCTCTTGGTTATAGCTCGGTGACTCAGAGATGAGGAGCAGCTTGGGAGAGGTGGAACTATAGAGCAGTGTGATGACTAATCCATTTATACTTTTTATGGGAAAATCGGGAAACTGAAGAGAAACAAAAGCTATCTATAAAATAATGAAATAGGACATAAGTGGCTCATTAGGCTCGCAGAGTCAGCTTCCCTGTTTGAGGAAATGAGATTTGAAGGCCTAGGAACAAATGATAGTGAGTCGGGCACACTCACGTTATTCTTCATTTACAAGACTCTATTCATGAACCACACATGCACACATACACACACCTACATACACACCGAGAGCTCAGTAAATGGTATGCTGTGTCCAAGAAAGGAAGGAATGGGAACAGCAGGAGCAGGTTGGTTGGCAGAACTGTACAGCCAGAGACAAATATACATCACATGCAGAGTGTGTGCTTGGCTCCGAGCTGCACAATTAGTACTTCTATTTACAGCAAGCTCCCTATACCAGCAATTTAAAAGTAAATGACAACCAGTTTGAAACCGTTTGGTCAGAATGCAGAATTGAACCAAAGTACGTTCTAAAGCTGATTAACCAGCCTACTTCTTTATTCTTCCTACTAATTACTGAGTGTATTTGCTGGCTCCCAGCACTGATTTGCCAGCTTCTAATTCAGGGTATGAGTTTACGCTATCAATACACAAACTTTTCATTTTCTTTATTGGTCAGTACAATTCATGACAAATTGTGCTACATAAATTCTTCATCTCAATGATTCGCTCTGTTTTTTTTCCCTTATTCCCCCATCTATTTTATGCATTTGCCCATCACTCCCCACAAACTACATTTTCATTCTTTCTTCTACTACATGTTCTTATACAGAGAAACATCAGTCAGAAAAATGAGAATGTGAGTAACAGAGATTAACGGGGACCACTCAGAGCCAAGAAAAGCTCAGTTCGGTGGAGTCCTTGTTGAAGACTGGAAGCATATTGTAAACAGAGAGACAGAGACAGAGAGACAGAGTGATGGAGACAGAGACAGACATAGGTGTGCATGCATGTGCACACATACATACACACACACACACACACAGAGAGAGAGAGAGAGAGAGAGAGAGAGAGAGAGAGAGAGAGAGAGAGTTGGCGATGCACAAGGCTGATTCTTCTCTATGAATCTTTCCAAATATATTATTTGGCAAGCATTGCATCTTACAACAGTCAATATACTTTTCTTTGGCATTTGCACTAATCTACTTTTCCAGGATGCCAGCTTGTTCCTTGAGGAAGGAGATATTGGTGGTATGAAGAGATTGGAGGACCCCAGCAGATACGCTCTTTAGATTTGGTATCTTGGTTTCCCTTCCTGGTATTGTGATAAAATACCCCGACTTAGAGAGAATGGGTTTATTTCAGCTCATAATCCAGGTTGACAGGACAGTTCATCAGAGCAGTGAAGTGACAGGAGCTTGAGTTAGATGATTCTGTCACAAGGTCGTCAGGAAAGACAAATAATAAATATATGCCTGTTTGTGCTCTGCTTTCTCTCTCTTAAACAGTTCAGGATCCACCACCTAGAGGTCTGTGCCTGCATGTGTGGATGTGTGGGCATCTGCTCATGCCACAGAGCTCAAGTGATGGTCAGAGGACAACTTTTGGGAATCAGTTAGTTTTTTCTTTCCTGAGATAAACCTTGGGTTGTCAGCCTTGTTGGTAAGGTGCTAGCCTCATTCTTGCTTTGTTCTAAAGTAAGTATTGCTCACATTGAGAGCTTAAACTAGCTGAAATGGAAAGATAAGTGAATAACTTAAAGCACTTATAGCATGCTAATATAAAAACACTGTTTTTATGATAGGCTTTTTGGAAGATAATTTATCTACTTATTTGTGTCAAAATTTAAAAGAATAAATTTGGAGGAAAAGAAGCATGGCTTGTTTTAAAAAAATCACAAGAACATGACATCATTACATATATCACTTAACAACATCCTCAGGACCATTGCTGAGGCAGGGGGAACTTTGGGATTCTCTGACCATTTTTTTAAAAAAGAAAGAGTCCCATGCGCTACCACCTGGGCTTGTCAGGAAGCCTTGAAAAACCAGCAAGCCCAGATCTTTGCTCTCCTTATCATGTTGTCTGTTTGTGTATCATTTTATTTTCAAATTACTTTTGATTAAAATAATTTATCCTGTTGAAGGAGGAGGACAAGAAGTGAGGAGAAGGATGAGGAAGAAAAAGAAGAAGAAGAAGAAGAAGAAGAAGAAGAAGAAGAAGAAGAAGAAGAAGAAGAAGAAGAAGAAGAAGAAGAAGAAGAAGAAGAAGAAGAAGAAGAAGAAGAAGAAGAAGAAGAAGAAGAAAGAAGAGGAAGAAGAAAGAGAAAAAGAAAGTAGCATAAACTATGGTAGGTGATGTTCTTGTTGCCAAGTCTGATGATCAGTATTTGATCAGGGTTTGGTTGATGCTTCTCATACTAGGCTAGTGTGGATTTCAGCATGAAAAGAATTTCAAGTAGGACATGCCATAATTATGAGCAGTTTATAAGGGATTCAGCAGCAGTAGTAGTTTGTCTTGCAGTATTGATAAGTTGACACTGACTTTCTCCTCCCACCACCCCCAGTGATTGTATAAGCATTTGCCGGAACGTGTGTTTAAGATCGAGAGCAGGAAAATAGCTCAGTGAACTGGATTCCAAGGAACTGTACCTCTGATGACCCTGACCTCACTTGTATTACTCTCAAATAAGCCAGACAAACGAACAACTAGCACTAATGTCTTGGTTAATTTTCTTGTTGCTGTCTCAAAATAACTGAAAAAATAAGCAACTTACGGACAAGAGGGTTTCTTTTGGCTCACAGTTTGAAGGAGCAGCCTGTCATGGTGGGGAATGTGTGGCAGTGCATGCAGGAGCAAGAAGCAGCTATTCACACTGTACCCACTGTGGAGAGACACAGACAGTCACATTCTTCTCACCTCACCTGAAGCTCTCTCGAAACACTCTTATTGATAGACTCTTCCAGAGGCTTATCTCCTAAGTGACTCCAAGCCCTGTCAGGCAGAAAACATCAAGATTAACCTTCACATGTGCTTTACCTATTCCAAAGTTAGTCCCAAAATAATCGTAGCATCTTCTACACCTAGAGTGATGACTTGATACCTTTCAGTCCTGTTTAGTCCTCTATCCAGTTTGGACACTTTTGTCATTAATGTTTGATGGGTTCTACACAAGCTCAGCTTCAACATCCTATTGATGGATTTCACTTATTTTTCCCTTGGCTTCCATATGGCATATCCACCCATCGCCACGCTGTCTCTCGTGTAAGTTTCTCTTTTCTTGGCATCTATAATGCTGCTCTATCCTGAGAATAATTCTACAGCCTTCCATCTCTCGATTTCATTCAGAGAGATCTCTGATCTCTCTCTAAAGTATCAGCAGTCCTTGGCTTCATCACAGTCATGACCACTTTTAATTCTGAATGCAATTCTTCTTCCCAATTTGTTGTTTGTTTTCTTCCAGAACAACAAAAACAACAACAACATAAAGGCAATTACAAAAAAGAAAAATCTACCCTGCAATCCACTGACTTAGTCATCTGTCTCTGATGCTGATGCACACCATAAGATGAGTAGTCTCCAAGCCTCAAAAAAATTCATTTCTTGCTGTTCCAAAGGCTGGGAAACCTACAGTCATGGTACAGAGAATTTGTCTGGTAAACTAATGACATGCTTTGTTAACAGTGCCTTCCTGTTATGTGGTTATGTAGTTGACAATGGGAAAAGAACTCTTTCGAATCTTTCATAAAGAAAATAATCCTAGTGGTGAGAGCTTGACCCTCACAAGCCCATCAATACCATTACTGTGAGGTTAGGATTCCAACATGTGATTTGGGAGGACAGAAACATCCAGATCATAGCTCTTGTCTCAGAAGTCCTCCTAACCAATTATCTACCTGTAGTCTCCAATCTCCAGGTCCACCTTTCTTTGTCCTGATTATGATCCTGCAGGTGGGTGCTAGGAACTCCTCTTATGCAAGCACGATGGCTGGGGCAAGGGCTTCTCTTCCCACTACCAGTCTTCTCTTCTCTTCTTGCCTTTCTGCTGACTGGCCATCATGAAGGTCATGAAATGATGCTCATCTCGAGAGACACTGAGCATGAGCAGCTCACTGGAAAGTGTACCCATGAGCAGCTTTCTAGTGAGTTCCACTGTTGTCAAAACTAGCTTCCCAGTGAGTAGGCTCAATGGAAAGTGACCTCCAGCAAGTTCTGCAACATTCTTCCAGATTCTGTCCCAGTAAACTCCACCAACTAATACAGCCTAGTTCTGTTGCAATATTGTCTAGCAGATTGTTCTCAGTTTGCTAGCTTCAGGCTATGGTACCTCAGCAAACTCAGGGAACTACAGAAGCGAGCTCTCCACTGAGCTCTGGCTTTGCCCTGGAGAATGGAAGCATTTTGAACTGTGTTTCTTCCTTGAGTGCTTTCTCCTACTCTTAGGGCCAAGAGTCCTGCCAGTCAATTGTTAACACAGAGTTACCAGTTTATAATTCTTTATATTGTTGTCCTGTTCAAGCCCCTGCATGGCTCCTGTCTCCATACTAGACCCTAACACATCCTCCCATTTCTCCTATATCTCCTGACCATCTCCCAGATCCATCAACTTCCCCCATAGCCCCAGGGGCTCAGTCTAAGTTTAGAGCCTTGTCCTCCTTAGCTTGCTTTTGAGGACAGGCTTCTTCATTTCTTGCTTCAAGCTCAGATATGCCCTAGGATCTGTTCTTTAACATACCAGGGAAATTACTCTGTGATGCATATGGCTATGAATTTTGACACACTAAATTGAGTGCAGAAGTAATATCTAATATTTTTTCAACCACTAATTTAAATAGAACTCTGAATGGGAAGTCTTATTCTCAATTATTATTTACTTTGCTCTCATCTCCCCAACTCCCCAACTCCCCAACTCCAGGATTCTGAGAGCTCCCAAAGTCTTAAACACGATCCCTGAGAGGCAGAGGCACAATTAGCTCTTCTTAAGCATAGCAATCCACTGAAGTTGGACCTAGAAGCATTTACGTGTCCAGCCATGTGTGGGCATAGTGCCCCATTCCCATCTTCACACATGTCAGTATCCTGACACATCACAAGGGAATGGAGTATACATCTGCAGTCAACCGACACCCTCTCATTCCTTCTCAGGCTAGAACTCTCTTGCTTCCCTCCTATTCCCTTAACAAGCCAAGTTGCCTTCCAAATAAAATCGGCTGTTCTGGCAATGGTGCTTTTAGACATAACAATCTAAAACACCCTCTGGAAAAGAAATGTACATTTCTGGCCACCCTCAGGAAGTGAGGAAACAGAGAGAAAAAATACATAGGGGGAACAAAACAGATACTACAATCTCACACATGGCCAGCATCTTTTTAGCCCAGTAAAATCTTCAGCCCTTTATGTTCCTGACCAAACATATGGAATAGGAATGGCATCTCCTAAACTCCTTTTGTGTTTTCTACCAATCTTGTAAAACTCTCCCTAAAGTAAGTAGGCTTCAGAGACACAATCTCTGACACTTTGGATGCTTCATTACTTCCTGCAATTCCAAAGAGATGAGCACAGGTCTGGCCATCTGAATTTGACAAGCCAAGACAGGCAAGCAGCGGAGAAAAGGAGCTACAGGGTAAAACAACTCCTGTTGCTCCAAGGACACCTAAGAACTTGCTGTCCTTGCCACCTTCCTCTCTTTGACACTGTACGTTTGACTGACTGTTCCATCTTGAAAGCATCTAGATGAATCTTTCAAAATTCAATTCAGGTGACGACTCTCCCAAGAAACCTTCATGCATGCCCTATGTCCTATAACCAAGCATTCTCATTTTCTCCTCTCTCTCTCTCTCTCTCTCTCTCTCTCTCTCTCTCTCTCTCTCTCTCTCTCTCTCTCTCTCTCTCTCTCTCTCCATGCTGCAACCATAGCATCGATGATTTTTTTCCCTACATTTTTGCTTTTCTCTCTTGGATGATAAATTCCTCGAGAGCACAGTGACACTATCTCCTGTCTCTGTATCTAGAGCCAGGAACCACTGATTGCTCTTGGATCTCTTCACAATTATTGGAATGATTTGATGAATACCTTCAAGTGGCTACAAATAACAGTGAATGACTTGTTGTTGCTTATGGTGCCAGAACTGAATCAGCAGGTGTTCTTCCACTCTTGTAGGATTGTGCTGAACTCTTCTGCAGCTATGCAGAAGGACCGTTTAATTGCTTGATGGTTTAATTGCTACTGATAACACCTGCTGGCTTTCTTTGGCGCCTTCTGAGCATAGAAAAAAAAAAAGGAAATTCTCCTTCTCCTTTAAGAGACTCTGCTTCTCTGATGACCAATAGGTGAGACTCCTAAAGACCTACAGGTTTAAGCTTCCAGAATTTGAATGGTTGAGCTCTCAAAATGGAGGTGTACTTTTCCATTTATAATGAGATGTTTATATTATTATGGTTTTATGTATTTTGGCAGTCTCTTTAGGTGCCATCTGGATTAGCAAAATAAGTTGTATTCTTAAGGTCCAAAAAAATATATAGCTCACAATTCATAAAATGTTATTGTAGAAAATATAAGTTATATTAAAAGAAGAGTAATAAGAACAACTACAACTGTTAAGTCAGCTCAGCGTGTGGCAAGAATATGGTACAAGATGCAACGCTTGGTTATGAAAAGGCAGGGTTATTCCAGGGGAAGCCATCTTGCATGTAGTATACTTTTTTGCTTTTATTATGTAAACTGCTTTCATACTTTTGCTAAACAACAGTCCAGACAGGCTCTACCACTTTCTATCTGTGCAATTTTAGCAGATTACTTTACACCATGTCCAATCCAGTGTCTCGACTTTCTCATCTGTAAAATAGAGGCCATGTCCCCAGCAGACCACCTACTACTGTTATTCTGGAATGTGGACATAGCATTAAGATCATGTGGTCACAAAAGTGCTGGCATCCTTAGGGCTTAGACCTCAGTTCCATTGCTTAGAGCTGTTCCCTGAATGTGAAGCAGGAAGTGAGTTACTGTGACTGCTGCTCTTGTCACCATTATCAATAATGTAATCAGAAATTATGTGACAACTGGTTAAGTCTGCACTGCGCTTAAGGAGTTATCCAGGGACTCAAGCCATTCTTCCTTAGTCAGACAAAGAAGCTAGATGAACAGTTTGCTGATGGGGAGAAAGGAAGGACGAGGGGAGGGCTTCACCTTTTTTCTTGAAAGATTTAATATTAGCACTAAGAACTCAGTGTCCTTTCAAGGTTTTGTCCCTCACAAAAACCCAAGGCAATAATGATAGAAACATACAAACAACAATTCAAGGAGTAAAGTGGCGCCGTCCTGAGAGAGTCTACCTTAGTCAAAAGACACTTCCACAAGAGTTCAATAGACCACCAAAACCTGAAAGGGGATGGGAGGGCTCTGGTGACTTTAGGACTAACAAGATCTGCCCTGGTGCTACATTTCCTGTTAAGCTTACACCTGGCAGGAAGTCTATTCACAGGACATGACTGATCCATGACCAACAATCACTCCACACTGTCTTTGCTTTAGGCTGATTTTTCTCCCTTTACATTTCTTCCTTCCAGACTTAAGGTTCCCTCTTCTTCTGCATGCTTATTTTATATACTCTCCCTGAAAGGCCCTTAATAACCTCTTAATGGATAGTAAATTTACAGAACCTCATTAAAATGATATTGCAAGATCCTTACAAATGCTTTCAAAGAAAGTCAGAGAATAGAGACGCATAAACCACAGTGAACTCTCAGAGTTGAATTTTACTAGATCAGCAAGGTTTAGATATATCTTAGTGGCAAAATCTCATTCCTGTTCCAAACTTTATCATGAAAGAATCTTGCCCTCCGACTGCCTAGATTTTTGAAGCCAGAAGTGCCACTGAAACAGTGAAGTCGTTTCCCTGATGACTAGAGATGTTGAACACTCAGCCATTCGAAATTCCTCAGTTGAGAATTCTTTGTTTAGCTCTGTACCCCATTTTAATGGTGTTCTTTGGTTCTCTAAAGTCTAACTTCTTGAGTTCTTTGTATATATTGAATATTAGCCTTCTATCCAAAGTAAGATTGGTAAAGATCTTTTCTCAATATATAGGTTGTTGTTTTACACCGATGACAGTGTCCTTTGCCTTTCTGAAGCTTCAATTTTATGAAATCCCATATGTCTATAGATGATCTTAGAGCCTGGGCCATTGATGTTCTGTTCAGGAAAAGTTCCCCTGTGCCAATGTGTTCGAGGTTCTTTCCTACTTTCTCTTCTAATAGATACAATGTATCTGGTTTTATATGGAGATCTTTGATCCACTTGAACTTGAACTTTGTACAGGGAGGAAAGAATGGATCAATTTGCATTCTTCTACATGCCGACTGCCATTTATGCCAGCACCATTTGTTGAATATGCTGTCTTTTGTTCAAAACAACCCTGAGATTCTACCTCATACCTTAATCAGAATGGCTTAGATAAAAAAACTCAGGTGACAGCAGATGCTGGCAAGGATGTGGAGAAAAAAGATGAACACTCTTCCGTTGTTGTTGGGATTGCAAGCTGGTACAACCACTCTGGAAAATAGTCTGATGATTCCTCAGAAAATTGAACATAGTAATACCTAAGGACCCAGCTATATCACTCCTGGGCATATACCCAAAAGATGCTCCAACATATAACAAGGATATATGCAATGTTCATTGCAGCCCTATCTGTAATAGCCAGAAGCTGGAAACAACCCAGATGTCCCTCAACAAAGGAATGGGTACAGAAAATGTGGTACATTTACACAATGGAGTACTACTCAGCAATTAGAAACAATGACTTTATAAAATTCTTAGGCAAATAGATAGAACTAGAAAATATCCTAAGTGAGGTAACCCAATCATGAAAGAACACCCATGGTATGTACTCACTAATAAGTGGATATTAGGGGAAAAAGCTCAGAATACCCAAGATATAATTCACAGACCACATGAAGTTCAAGAAGAGAGACCAAAGTATAAATGCTTCCTTCCTACTTAGAAGGAGGAACAATATAATCACAAGAAGTAGAGGGTGGGAGGGCCTTGGGAAAACAGGAGAGGGAGAGTAAAGAGCGGGGCAGGATCAGGTGTGCTGGGAGACAGGGGAGCTGTACAAAGGGTCAGAAAACTGAACAGACGTGTGTAGCAATGGGGGATGAGGAACTGGGAGTAGCTAGTTCAGAAAGTCTCAGATGCCGGGAAAGCAAGAAGCTCCCAGGAACAAATGGGAATGAAATTAGCTGAAATACCCAACGGAGGGGAGAGAGATCGTATGGATCGAGAAGTAAAGCACAGCCCCCAGTTGAGGGATGGGGCCACCCACCCTTCTCAATTTTAATTCAGAATTGTTCCTGTCTAAAGGAAATACAGGGACAAAGAGTAGAGCAGAGACTGAAGGAAGTCCATCCAGAGACTGCCCCACCTGGGGATCCACCCCATATACATCCACCAAACCCAGTCAATATTGCTGATGCCAAGAAGTGCTTGCTGACAGGAACCTGATATGGATGCCTCCTGAGAGGCTCTGTCAGAGGCTTACTGATACAGATGAGGATGCTTGCAGCTAACCATCAGACTGAGCATAGAGACTCCAATGGAGGTGTTAAAGGAAGGACTGAAGGAGCTGAAGGGGTTTGCAACCACCAACAAAAGAATCCACATGGAGAGACCCCATGACTCCAGCTGCATATGTAGCAGAGAATGGCCTTGTGCAGCATCAATGGGAGGAAAGGACCTTGGCCCTGTGTAAGTATTATGCCCCAGTGTAGGGGAATGCTAGGGTGGTGAGGCAGGAATGGGTAGGTGGGTGAGGGAGCACCCTCCTAGAAGGAGGGGTGATAGGGTAAGATTGGGAATTTGCAGAGGGGAAACTGGAAGGTTGGATAACATTTGAAATGTCGATAAAATAAAATAACCAATAAATTTTTTTTAAGAAAATGAAACAGCCCATGAAGGTATAGAAAGCCCTTCCAGTGAAGAGAACGAAATCCCCGGCCTTGACATTGCAGTGGACCTAGTCAATCACCTGGCCAAGGGCCCTCCCACAATGTAGGACCAACCCTAGGTAGGCAGGCTCATCATAAGCAAGGCCGTGGCGATAGGTAGCATGATAG
This sequence comes from Micromys minutus, assembly GCF_963924665.1. NCBI lineage: Eukaryota > Metazoa > Chordata > Mammalia > Rodentia > Muridae > Micromys > Micromys minutus. The sequence continues at coordinate 41,328,117 of NC_137958.1, forward strand.
CCCTATAAAGTGGGCGAGTGTGGGTTTACTTCTCAGGGATCCCACCTCAGGGTTAGAGACAGCAGACCTGTTGCTTTATAAGTATGTGGATGTCTGTGGAGTTTTCTTAAAAGGCATAACTTTTTCTCCCCCCCTTCTTTTTTTTTTTTTTTAATTCTCTAAGCATGTATTCACCAATGCCTTGGTCTCTTCACTCTTCCTTTGAAGTCCCCCTCCTTCATATGTGGCTGTCCTTGGACAGTTTAACTCAAATGACATGGTCTCTTTTCCTTCTCCTTCCTTGCAGGCTCCTTTTTCAAGCAGCTGACGAGATTCATAACTCTCCCATTCTGAAATATCTCCTTTCAAAATTGCCTTCAGGCTTCTATCTGAGGTCATCCTTAAGTTTTTATCAATAAGACTAAGAACTCCAGGAAGGTTCCCGATTTTCACAATATCATCTAGAAATTGAAAGGGACTCCCCCAGAGTTTCTGGGAACAGATAGACAAGGTTACTGGCACCCCATGTGATGATGTAATTCATCTTGACGCTGGTGAACCCCTTAAAGAGATATGAGTCTCCCCAAAGCTGCTTCCCAGTCTTCAGAAGTTCAGAGGGGTCAGAGGGCCCCTGTGAAAATCTGAAACATCAGCACCTTCAGTCTCTTCTTGTTCTCCATCCCTAGCCCCACCTACTTATCCAAGAGATAACTTTTGTTTCCCTTTGCCTGCCACTGTTTTCCACTGCTCTCCCTCCCACTCTTCCTGCGGGAAACTCAAGGTTAAGAAAACTTATCAGCTGCCTCTTTAAATAGCTCTTCCCACTCTCAGCCACACTTGCTTAACACTAGCTACGAGGCCAAGTCAGCATCGTTGGGAGCCCACACCCAACCTCACCCAACTCCCTCTCCAATGAGATCAGCGGTACTTTACCATTAGATTTTATCATCTGCCAACTGCAGTCACTTTTTTATCGTTCACCAAAGTCTTCATCTCACACTCAGAACCGTAACTGGGAAAACTAGGAACCCCAGGCATCTGACCTTGGATTCTGTCATCAACAAGGGAAGAACTTTGTTTTTCCAATCACAGGTGTGACTGGGGAATCTCTGCACCTCACTCCTAGCGTTTAGTGAATCTCAAGACATCTCCATAATCAATAAGCCATAAACTCCTTGGAGGCAAGTGTTCGGACTTAGAGCTAGATTCCTAATCCTACCATATGCCTGGTACTCAGCAATTTTTAAATGATTTTTATGAAACATCTAAACTATGTACAATAACTGCTTCCCAGAGCAACAGAACTCATGAAATTCACAGAATTTACAAGACTTGAACAAGATAACATTCCAGAGCAGGTTATCATACATAGTGTGATAGTAGTGTGTCCTTAGGTGTTCATACAGGATTAACTAGTAGTCAAAAAGAAATGGAGAACTATTTGCTCTGCTAAATACAGTTCCAGTGTTGTTTCCCAGGAGATGTCTGTAGCCTCCTTCCCACTACCTCCCACGTTCACACACCTTTCCTTCTCTTCATATAAACTGGTGTCGAGGTTGGTAAAGAACTGCCTTCCTGCGAACTTAGGCAAGACTGATCCTGTTGCATGTTCTTGCTGAGCACTGCTTTCTAGATGCTCCCTGGACTCAGACTCAGCCATGCTTCACCATATGTCACATGTGGCAAAGTAAAGCATTTATCAAAGTATATTAATTTAACGAAACATTCTTTGGTTTTGATCTGCTGAGATATTTGAAACCACGAAATGAATGATGATACCAGAAAACTTCACCCTGTTTGGAAGTCTTTGTTCCAACCTGTACTTCATTAACTGAATAGTTTTATTAATCTGGCCACACTGTTTTTATAATTGTAATTTAATTTAATTATGATTTTATTTTAGAAATTGTAATTATTGTCTGGTTCATTGACAAAAGATCATATGTTTCCAGACAATCTGAGATTCAGGGTTTCTGAGATTCTAGTCCTAACTTTAAGATGGAGGGCAAATAATTTTTGAAAGTTTCTATTGAATTAAAAAGGCTTAAGGGTTGGGGAAAAGGCTCAGTGGATGAATGCACAGACATGATCAGAGGTAAAATTCCCAGAACCTGGGTTGTGTGTGACAGCAGGCATGGAACCTAAGAGCTGGGTTACAGACGCATGGTGATCCCAGAAAATGCAGGCCAGCTCCCACAGCAGAAGTGGTCACCTTCAGATGAGCCATTGCCATGAGAGACTCTGAAAAAACAAAGCAAAGCAAAACAAAAAAACGAAAGATGGAAAAGCCATTGTTCAAACATGCCAGACATCAATCAACCCCTAGCTTCCACTTCTGGATGCATAGGCTAGTATGTGCCTCCCCCATTCTCTCTCTCTCTCTCTCTCTCTCTCTCTCTCTCACACACACACACACACACACACACACACACACATACACACACACACACACACACCACATGCACACAAGCATAAACCACACACTGTCACAAATACACAAATCAAAAAAGCATAAAAATAAAACATTCTAGACTTTTCTATTCAACCTTCAGAAACACCAGAAAAATCTCTTAAAATATTTATCCACACAGTACAATCAGACAAGCATCTAGGACAAAAAAAAAAAAAAAAAAAAATAGTATCCTCACCAGGTAGCTTTGAGAAAATAACCTATTCCTCCTATAGAAAGACTAAAGAAAGACTATCTCCACAAAAGACCTATAATAAACTATTAAACAATGGTCTTTCATGCTTAGGATAACATCAGTGGATTTCGCAGTCAAATGTTGTACAAAATTTATCATTTCCATAACCTGAGAGCTTCAGTTTTATAATGAGACTTGAATTTCACTATAAAAAGAAATTCCAAAGAATTTCTATAAAAGCACATAAAGGTTGTAAGCAAAAAATCCAACGAAGTTACAAAAAAGGCCGCCATTGGTGGCATCCTTATCAGGCTCCATGGTGAGCTGGTCACAAGCATAATCTTCCAGTAAAGTAGCCTGCTTAGGAAGCCTTCGAAACATGGCCGCATTCAAGAGGAAACCTTTGATTACAGTATATGGACATCATACTTGCTCTGAAATCAGGGGGAGGATAGACAGAGTTAGTGAGGAGTACGCTCTAAAGATGCAATCACAGGGAGCTACACCAACTCAGCCCCGCGGAGCAGGAGTGCAGACTTTGCAGGGTGAGGACTGGTACCTTGAGCTCTTGAGCAATGGAGGTAGATACTTAAGGACAGTATCTACCGACTCGCTGTGGTCGCAGACTTCTCAACAATCACTGGTAGGGTTCCCAGGCCACTTCAGAGCTTTGGGCAAATCTTGAGTGACTGAAATGTTGTCATAGAAGTCTAATTAAACAGATGTTATTCAAGCCCGAGATGCGACTCAGTAGTGACCTTTCAAGATCCTGGTGGGGAAAATAGATACAACTTTTTATGACAGTCACCAAAAGATCTTAAAATTCTGCACATGAAGCAATTGCATAATCCTGAACCAAGCCAGGATAAACATCTCGTATTACTTTTAGAGAGTCCCACTGATATTTAAAACACATATATACTACGTAAAGTGTTCCTCCAGCTGTACTGGACATGACAACATACTAAATTTTTATTTCAAAAGAAGCAAAAGCTTAATAGTTTTCACCCTGACAATGATCAATTATTTGTTAGAGACTAACCCATATGTCAAATTATTTTGTGTGGAAAGTGAAAGACAGAAACAAAACATGCTTTGCAATTCAGAATACAAAAACAAAAAAAAAGCTACCTTAAAAATTACAGTAGAACACAATTATCACTGGTAACTGAACACCCCCTCCCCCAAAAAAATTAGCAGTAATCAGAAAAATAAATAAGTGTCCTTAAAAGATCTTGCCTAGAGTTACATGTTAAAATGGTGAGCAATAAAAGTTAGGAGTGAAATCACTTGCAAATTAGCTCAGATGATCTTGGAGCTATGTATACTGCCACAGAATGAATCATGGCTGACTTGGCTGTCTGCAGCAACTTCCCCGTACTAACCTGGGCACCAACGAACTTCCTTAGTTCACAGAGTCAATGCCAGTCCAGTGAGTGTCTTGTGGTCCTGATCGGGGTCTTTTAAAAAAGAGTTGTTGTGTGAGCTGAGAAAGGGGACACGGAAGTTTATGAAAATTGCTTGGCGTTATACTTCTTGGAAAATTTTCAGAACCAAAGATGGTCCCTTGTCAACCACAGAAGGCAGCAAGGATGCCGTCTGCTCCCTGGACACTGTGCCTCCAGAGACCAAGCATCACAGTATTGCCCATAGACCGATAGTTGGGCATTTTTGTGGGCAGGAGGCTGTCTGCTGCTTAAAGGACTATCTGCAACTTTGCTAACCAAGACACAAAACTAAAGCTAGGTGTTTGTACAAATTTTATAAAAATAAAAACTAGGTATAGTGAAAATAGATTTCTGGAGTTCTATTGGTATGATTCAAAATATAGTAAAAGTGATAATTGTGTACATTTTAAATTATAGATGTGTTAATAAAAATTTTCTTCCAGGGAAGTAGTTATATGAACTGGGGAGTTCAGAATTTGAATTCTCTATCATTAAATTTGTTATAAATATTCATCTGCAGAAAAACATTGTTACATATTTCTATATTTCACATTTCTGTCTACTTTACCTAAAGGAATTTAGTTGGCCAGAGACACCTGTTTACCTTGAAAATGAACTGGAATTGTTTATTAGAAATTTAAAAGGTAGAAAAATAAAATAAGCTTAGTAATCGAGTACCTTTTTTTTTTTTTTTTTTTTTTTTGAGTGTATGATGAACATACTGAAGTCAAGGATGACTCAGGAAGTTAAATCTTTCTAAAGTTGCTCAAGTTCCCTTTACGTACCAAAAGCCCAGCTTCACTGATGAGTACCCTTGGTTTCAATCAGTCACAGGAAGAGAGAGCTTTAAGGAAGTCCTTGCTGGTTGGTATATTAGCCCATCAATGCCACATTAATGCTGACTAACAGATGACCTCAGATCTCAGTAGCCTACAGCGCTGAGAATTTCCTCCTTCTTAGGAGGCTTTACAACAATGTGGTTTACTTGGTCTGTCCTACTTCAATATATAGAGTGAAGAGGGATTAAGGAAGAATCCTAACATCAGTTTCAAGCCTACACACACACAGAGACAATAATTATAAATAATTTTAGAAGAGAAGAAACTGGTTTCTGCTGAACTTTTTAGCTAGGATTGATTCTCACAACCACGTGACTGGGGAGAATTTAAGATGTGGTATCTCAATACTCATGGTACCAGGCAGAAAGCACGGGAGGAAATTAAAATTAGAGACTGGGTGAGCTAATCCACACAACATGTCATGACTTTATCCAAGGAGCTCACTATAACATCCGTAGACACAAATGGAATGCATGAGAATCGTGCAGCAAGGTTGTTTACCTGGGTGCAGTCTGGAACCGACTACCTCTTTGAAAGGAAGCTCCACATTGGCATAGAGCCATCGCCAGCCTAGACTGTGAATATGGTGGAGGATAGCGAAGGCTTGCGAGAGAGTCGAGTGCTCTTCCTGCCTGTACATGCTCTGGAATGCACTAGCTTTCTTGAGCTTCCCTGTGAAGGAAAGGCAGGCAGTGAAGAGGACCACATAGGGACAGAATGTACAGCAGAAAATCTGATGGAAGTGCTTAGTATACAGCCCCTTTCCTTAAGATTCCATATTACTGAAGCAGGCAATCACAGACCTGTGTGACCTCAACCATACCACTAAACCAATAAAAGGCAAAACAGCTAATGAATTAAGTTTCTTTGGACATAGAAGAAATCTCAGGCTCAGTTGGTTGTAGTTTTTTTTTTTTTTTTTTTTTTTTGGTGCTTAAGACTAAACTCTCCAACCTCCTAAACCTCTAGGATAAGGTTTATAAACCAAAGTAATAGCTCTCTTAGTCAAGTTAGGGGGTTAGTAGAGGAATACGAAAGAAGCGGGAAATGGTGGGGCAGGGGATTTATTTTCCCTCAGCTCAGTGAATACCTACACTATCCCAGAAAAAAACATGGTAACCAGTTCTGGCATAATGGACCCTACAAGGTCTTCTGTGGAGCTGGTAATCCACCATCACGGGCAAGACTGTGGCTATGGACCTTCCTTTCTTCATGAGCATCCTACAGATGTCTGTCCTAGGGCTCAACCACCCCTGTCTTCTAGCCCAACTCCAGAGGAGAATGCAGCAAGAGCCTTCATCGCTAGTGGAAATGCCTGGACCTAAGCCAGGATGTGGAGGAAACAGACAAAAATGGGCTCCCCTCAAGCAAAACAGATTTGACAGCCAATGGGAACATGGCCTTCACAGGAAGAGGGGGGGCTTTTATGCTGTTATTCTGTCCCCCTCTGGTAAAGATCATAACTCACTGTGTTTTCTTATATATTTAAGTTATAGTATCTATAAATCTCAATTCGGTCCTGGGGAGCATGGGTTAACAATATTGTAATTACTGTGATTATAGTCAACTTGGCCTGTAGCTCTTGAAGTCTTCCAGATAATAATGATAAATATCTGTAATAGACCGCAGTAGAGGGTAATGTATGGATGATAAACTTTCTGTTAATTGACTTCAACAATCTTTTTGCATCTCAGTTTTACATGATCCAGAGGAATGAATGGAGTCATTCATTAAAAACATCCAGAAAACAGAAGATGCTGTGATTCTCTACTCTAATAAAGGGAATCATTTGCTACCTTGAAATAATATGTAACCTTCCCGGGCTGTGCTATCAAGGAGTAGTAGGAAGACAGAGACAGGAGATGAAATGAAATGACAAGAGGAAAGAGAAGAAGGCGGGAGAAAAGAAGAGATTGAACCAGAGAGAAAATGGACTCCACCGTCCGCATCAATATTTTGAAAACAAATGAGATGAAAATATAACAGAAATGCAGAATTTACAGAGATGCTTCTGTTTATGGGCTAGATGAAACTGGTTGTTAATTGAGAAGCCTCAGTCTGTAAAATGGGTATAATCACAGCTTACTTCATGTGGTTACACAGGAGGGTAGAAGAATCAGTGAATAGGGTTCTCACACATGCTTTGCACAAATAGCATAAATATAATTTCATGTAACATGTTAAACAACTTTTCTTGAAACAATGTTGTATATCATAGAACTTTCTGGTTTTGGCATCATCTTGGAACCCAAAACGTTTTAAATTTCGGAGCGTTTGGGTTTTCCGGTTATAGAGGTTTATCTGGCAATATCCAGTGAATCTTAAGTGCTGATACAGTAAATAACTTCTTCAGGCAGTTTGTCTCTACTAACTAGCCAGGAGATATTATTCATTAGGTTATATGTGTCCTGTGCAGGACATTTTTCTTTTAAAAGTTACCCTTTTATACTTGTGTTTGACTATTTTTCTTTTGATAGCTTCCAACAGATTTACAATCTGTTTGCATTTTCTAAAGTATATTTTTATTAATTCTTTTGCAATTTCATGCATAGATATGATGTATTTTCATTATAATACCAACTACTCCATCTAGATGCTCCAAGTTCCACCCCTGTCTCCTCATCCACCTAGTTTCATGTATTTTGCACTTTTAAAAGCTTTTACTTTTATTTCTGTGTGTGCATGTGTTTATCATGTAGTACCTAGTAAACCGGAAGTGCTGATATAGTAAATCGTGCACATAAGTGTGTGCATGTGTGTATGTAAGGGGGTGGTGGTGGTGCTGTGTTTGTACATGAGAGGACAATGTCCACAGAAACCAGAAGATCACATTTGATATCCTAGACCTGGAATCCTAAGGTAGCTGTGAGCCATCTGATATGAGAATTTGGAATTAGACTCAGGACTTATATAAGAGCAGCAGGCATTCTTAATCGTAACTGCCAAGCCACCTCTTCAGCACTCCTCCCTTTGTGTATAACCCACAAAGGCCAGCTTCATTGCCCGTGTCCTCACAACACTGAGGTGGAAAGACACTGGAAAGCCTCCTAAAGACCAAGAAAATGAGATTTCCTCACTCAGAACCCATCAACTGTCCATAGCTCATCTGTGGATGATGATTTTGATCTGTCCCTCCTTTTGCTGGAAAATTTACTGGCTTAATGCTGTATAAGTCTTGTGCAGACAACCATAGCTGGATGATATGTGTGGTAAGGTCCAAAAGACAGTTTTTCACTCTGGTCTGCCCCAACCTGTGACTCTTCTAGTCTTTGCACAGACCCTTTTGCAGAAGTGAAGCACAGAGGCTGAAGGCTTGTCTGAGGCCACGTCATGTTCCTGAAGGGACCTTATTCCCAGTTCTTTATCTTTCAATCAGATGCCAACATTTCTTTCTTTTTTGAGCTGAAGATGTCTTGGAGTGTTGGAGTATGTCAAGCTTGCCTCCTTACAAGGTACAATCCAAGAAAGTGCACATTATAAGCCCTGTTAACAAAAATATAGAACACCCTCCTCCACTGAGATATGCATGTACAAAAATAAGCCAGTATTCTTCAATTTAACTTGGCTGTCATTATGTGATTAGGGACAGCCAAAAGGAGGATAGGTATAATGCATGCCAAATAGTAACTTTTTTCATTAATTTATTCACTTTCCACCCTGATTGCAGTCCTCCTCCCTCCTCTCTTCTCAGTCCCACATTCCCACCCCCTTCCTCAACTCTCCACACTACTCAGAGAAGGGAAGGCCCACCATGGGTACCAACCACCCTCATAAAGTCACAGCAAAGCTAAGTTACATTCTTTCCCACTGTTCTATCAGGTTTTGTGTCAACTTGACACAAGCTGAAGTTATCACAGAGAAAGGAGCCTCAGTTGGGGAAATGCCTCCATGAGATCCAGCTGTAAGGCATTTTCTCAACTAGTGATCAAGGGGGGAGGGCCCAGCCCATTGTGGATGGTGCCATCCCTGGCCCCGCCCATTGTGGGTGGTGCCATCCCTGGCCCAGCCCACTCTGGGTGGTGCCATCCCTGGGCTGGTAGACCTGGGTTCTATAAGAAAGCAGGCTTCGAAAGCCAGGGGAAGCAAGCCAGTAAGTGACATCCCTCCATGGCCTCTGCATCAGCTCCTGCTTCCTGACCTGCTTGAGTTCCTGTCCTGACTTCCTCTGGTGATGAAGTGATATGGAAGTGTAAGCTGAATAAACCCTTTCCTCCCCAACTTGCTTCTTGGTCATGATGTTATGCAAGAATAGAAACCCTGACTTAGACACCCACTGAGGCCAGACAAGGCTGTCTAGTTGAGGAAAGGGATACAAAGGCAGGCAATAGAGTGAGAGACAGCCTCCACTCAGATTGTTAGGTGGGCTCACACTAAGACTAAGCTGCACATGTGCTACACATGTGTGGGTCCCGCCCATGCATGTTCTTTGATTGATGGTTCTGTCTCTATGACCCCCATGGACCCAGGTTAGTTTACTCTGTAGGTTTTTTGTGGTGTTCTTGATCTCTCTGGCTCCCTCAGTCCTTACCCCAACTTTCCCACAAGGCTCCCTGAGCTCGCCTATTGTTTGGCTGAAGGTCTCTGCATCTGTTTCCATCAGCTGCTGGAAGAAGCCTCTAAGAGACAGCTATGCTGGGCTTTTATACGAAAGCATAGCAATGTATCAATAGTGTTGTGGGTTGGCTCTGGGGTGGGTCTCAAGTTGGCCTAATCATTGTTCAGCCATTGCAGGCATGGAAGTTTTTCGGTCAAAGGCTTTGTGGATAGGTTGGTGTCCTCCTCCCTCCACTGAAAGTTCTGCCTTGCTGCAGCAGGTGGCCACTTCAAGATCTATATCTCGAACTGGTAGGGGTCTGTGCTAGGGTCATCCCAATAGACTCCCAAAAGCCTCTCCATCCCAGATCTCCCCATCCCAGAGAGGTCCCCCCACCAACTTCCCTTCTCTCTCCCAGGCATCTCTCATCCCCCTCTCCGTTCCTGATTTCCCACCCGTTTCCCTCCCTCCCTCTCCTACTACCCAGTTCTCCCTCTCCATTCACTTCCAATGTCCCTCTTATTTCCCCTTTTGAGTGAGATTAAAGCATCCGACCTTGGACCCTCCTTGTTAGTCAGCTTCTTTGGCTCTGTGGATTGTAGCATGGTTATCCTGTACTTTGTGGCTAATATCCATGTATAAACGAGCATATACCATGCACCCATGTTTCTGGGTCTGGGTTACCCCACTTAGGATGATACCACAAGACTCTGCTACATCACCCCAGGACATAGACCCCAAAGATACTCTGTCATACCACAAGGACAGGACACTTGCTCAACTATGTTTATAACAGCTTTATTTGCAGAAATTAAAGCAGATTTATATCCAGAAACTGGAAACAACCAAAATGTCCCTCAACCTCAACTGAAGAATGGATAAAGAAAGTGTGGTATATTTATCCAATGGAATACTACTATGCAGTTAAAAACAAAGATATCATGAAATTTGCAAGAAAATGGATGGAACTTGAAAATATCATTCTGAGTGAGGTAACCTAGACCCAAATAGTAATTTTTCAATCTAGAAATTCTATAAATTTAATTTATAGCTTCTACTTGAGGAAAGACAAAGAAAATCTAATATATCCAGTTCTAATCACCTGTGAGCCTGTAATTGTCCCACTACTATATGACAGGTAAAAATTTAATTGGTAATATTTTCTGTCAACATAGCACAGGCTGGCCTTGTGAGTTTTCCCTAATGGCTGCACTTCCTACTTATGCCACTGATAAAACTGGAATTTCAATCGGGACTGAGCCAGTCTCATTAAGTTTGAGCACAGGGTTTCAGATCCTTGCACGTTTAGACTTAGAATAAAAACGATGACAATATATGTGTTATATCTAGTGGAACCCATGACCATGCTGAACAACTCCTCAAACTCATTCTGAACTCTAAACATTTGATGACATACTCACCAGCTCATCCTTATTGTATTAATTATTTCTGTTGCTGTGATAAAACACGGTGACCAGAAGCAATTTATACAGAGAATACTTTATTTAGGTTTATTCACAATGAGAGTCCTTGAGGACCAGGGGCATAGAAGCAAATGGTAGGCATGGTGGCAGGAGCAAGAAGTCAAGAGGTCACATCTTTGACAGCAAATCCCAAATGGGGAACAAAGTGGATGTAGGATAACGATATGAAATCCCAAAGCCCCATCCCATGGCATACTCCCTCCAGCAAGGTTCGATCTCCCCCAGTCAGCACCACTAAAACCGGGAATCGGGAGTTCAAATACCTTTGATGGTGTATTCCTGATTCAAACCATTGCAACTACAGAAGACAGAAGAAAAGAGAGTTGTTGCGGGTCTTGGGGTAGTAATCCTTTAATTCAATCCCCATATATGTGCTAACACTTGATCTAGCTTATACCTGTGTGTGTGTGTGTGTGTGTGTGTGTGTGTGTGTGTGTGTGTGTGTGTGGAGGGGGGAGGTGTGTGGAGAGGTATATGGGTGAGGGGGTATGGCTAAAGAAATGGCTCATCCATTAAGAAAGCTTGCTACTCTTAAAGAGCACCAGAGCTTAGTTCCTAGCACCCATGTCAGGAGGTTTACAACTGCTTATAGCTCCAATGCCCTCTACACACACACACACACACACACACACACACACACACACATATAAACATACACACACAGAGCATTTTTTAAAGGAAGGCTATAAAATGAAAGTTACAAAAGGGGAGGATGATTTAATCTGAAACTTAGGACAATTGATTGTCACAGCAGAACACAGAATATGTCTTGTGCTGCTGGACCAATAATAATGGTGAAAAAGCTAAGCTTACTTCGCAGCAGTTTGTTGTTGAATAGGAGTCGTTTGCCTCCTTTATCTAAGTCTATTTGGCTCATATAGATCTGAACCAACAATGAACCAGTGATGTAAAACGTTTTTCTGGTCTGCCTGGTTGTAAGCCAAAGCAGTCTAAACCAAAGTAATAAAATTATATGATGGATCAATTTAAGATCTCAAATCACTTATCCAAAGCCATTGGGAGCAGAATTGAGAATGGCTATGTGATTGGTTATAAAGATGCTCTGTTACGATTCTAATCTTCATTTCAGCGGACAGTGGGTGTCACTACAAGAAGCATGACTGACACCCTCCAACACAAAACAAGTGGGAAACACTGCAAGTTTTCTTGATCAAAACTTTACATGGTAGGAAAGCCTTCAGGTTCAAAGCCCAGGGACTCGAACTATGCACTGTTTTCCTCAGTTCAGCATGTACAGCTCTCTGTGCAGACCTACAACTGGATGCAAAAGACATGAACTAATGGAGCTGGACTCAGGAAACCCACCAGGCCTATCTCTTCTGATTCTTCTAGTTGCTTGTGCTATTTCTTCTTTTCTGGATGAAAAAAAAAAATTTTTTTTTACTTATAATCAAACAAAGTAGGACAGAAGCACTCTTATTACTTACCAGCTCTTGCACAGAAAGGTAAAAGGTGATTTGAGTTTTTATGGCTGGTTTAGGGAAATGGGTTCTGGCTTCTATGCCCTGCCCTGGGAAGAGTATTCCTAATTTTCATGGTCTGTCACTGGAGAAGTTGAGGAGTAAGACACAGGAGAGAAGACGGTCAGAGAGAAACTGTGTCTGACACCAGCTCCAACAACACTATTACATCAGAGAAATCTTTTTCCCTTTCCCGTTCTTAGTCCCAGAAAACAGTGTATCACCTCCTATCTGAACGAGTACTTACTATCAAACATACTTTTTTGTTTGATGCTACTTCTAGAATAAATGCAAGTGATCACATACGAAGCCGATTCATATCCTCCCCTCCATTCATACCAGTGTCCCCAGCAGTGGATTGCATCAAGGTTTGATGGGAGAAAAAAAAGCTATTTAGGGATTTGTGAACAGGAAATAAAGGCATCGTTCTTCTTTATACGTGTTCTTATTTTCTCTCCTCCAACCTCTCTCCCTCATTCCTTCTCCCTCTTCCCTCTCTCTCTCCTTCTCCCTCTCCCTTCTCTCCATCCTGAACACACACACACACACACACACACACACACAAATTACTACAAATAAATATGAAGTATGAAAAACTTTGACATTTCCCTGTTTTGCCTTAAACAAGATGACTTGATGAAGACAGCCTGTTTTTTATTTTGCATCCACAAAAAAAAAATGTAGTTCTTCAAGCATTAACCAAGAGATAAGCTGTGTCTACACTATGTGTTACAAACACCCTTTGAAGCATTCTCAATGAATGAGCAAGGCCAGGAGGTTAGGGGACCTGAGTGAAGTCACTGCTCTGCTGTTGACTTTGCATGTGACCCCAGGAAAGTTGTTTTGTTGCCTTAGTCCTCAAATTTCCCTTTTGAAAAATGACGCTATTGGCACAGACAGTCTCGGAAGGTTTTGCAGTTTTGTTATCAGGCCTTTCAAAGTTGTGCATTTTACTATGTCAATGGTTAATATTTTAATTAACACACGATAGTGTATTGCTTTAAATATCTCTGGACTTAATATGTCTATTTTATATATACACGCGTTTGCATGTGTTTGCATATATGTCTACAATGGACTCATGGCATTTTCTGCCATTCATTTCGTTTCTCGTTTCTAAATGCATTGTTTGACACAGAAGCAACAATGCACAAATGAACACTGATAGGAAAAACAAAATGTCAACACTTCCACTCCCCACACTTGCAAACCCGCTGTGTTGAGCATATGAGCAAACAATTACCACGAGACTCTTTCTCAACTCTGGAAATGCTTGTGAGTGATTTTGCCAAGGCATTAGTCAGAAGTGCTCACTGAAACCCCCAGCAGCAGAGCTGGGTTACCTTGCTTTGCTGAGTTCCCTTCTTTGAAATCTTGCCCTCCTAGGAAAACACATGAAAAGAAATCTCTTTGAAACACTAGCCTGGACATGGAAATTAGCTTCTGGGGTTTCTGAGAGCAAATCTGGACCCGTGTTCTCTGCCAGCCATGTCTTCTTTGTAAAGTTACTGCTCGGCTGTATAGTGAATTATGGAAAGATCCCATGGTTGTAGATACTAAGTTGACTTTTTAGTTTTTCGGTTTTGAATCTTGCTTTGTGGTTTGAGGAGGAAATACTACTTTTTCTCATGTCTCCTTGGAGCAACTCCAAGTTCTGAGTTTCCATTGACCCTAAATGGGACTTTATGTTCTTATGCATAATTTGGTTATGAAGACTAAATACAAATCTGTGGGGTTTTATTGTGCAGGTAACACAAAATAAAGTTATCCTAACATGTAGATTCTCCTCCAGAGCATCTTTCCCCTTATCAAAAACATACGTATCACACACAAACAACCCTACCTCCTGTTAAAAATGAAAACATGTCATGATATTAGCTAATTGATGAAATAATGAATAGTTCAAATATTTTAATATATTTTGTTTTGTGGGATATTTTGGGGCTGGGTCCTCTGAACCTCAATGTGATTTTTTTCTCCTTCTAACAGGCATGAATGAAGCCCTGACACCTCTCTGTGCTCTGCAGCTGTGGAGTTAACCAATCAGAGAAAGAAAATATTGAAGAAAAATTCTCTGTGCTGAACATAGATTTTCTTTTCTTAATTCTTTAAAAGCACAGCACAACAGCTCTTTCTACGGAGTTTCTGTTGTAGTGGATACTGGTAATTATCCTCGTTAGGATCTGCATAGATTACATGCTAATCCATGCTGCTTCATTTAAGAAGAGGGAACATCTTCTGATTGGTATCCTTAGGGACCTACAACCAATTCTCCATGGATACGGACGAATGGCTGCACTTCCTCCCCTGATCTTAATGTCTCCATATGTTTAAGATGATACTTGAAAACAAAATAAAAGAACCAGAAACAGGTTATCTTTGTCATCTCTCTAAACTCGTGTTCCAGCTTCTTTCCCTCCATGGGTATATTGCCGTGAGCCATGAACTGAAGTTACCATGTCAGTACACAGGTATTTACGACTGTACAGACACAATCTGATATATCTCATCCCCAAGTGCCTACTACTGAGGGGATATGCTGCCATTTATCCTGTCTTTCCAGACTTAAAGAACATATGTTCTAATATATGTAAGAAAAGCCTTTATGGTTCCACTGATATTTTTGGACACTGAGACTCATTTTCTAATCCAAGATGTTTTCTACTCTTGGATAAAATGGGGAGTTGGATTATTCTTGGGTAAAGTGCTTGCTTCACAAGCTGAGGAGCTGAGTTCAGATCCCTGTGTCCATGTGAGAAGCCATATCTTTGTATGCATGTACTTGGGAGGCAAAGGAAGGCATTTCTCTGGTGTTAAAGGCCAACCTGGTCTACGTGGTGAGTTCCAAGACAGCCAAAGCCACACACTGAGATTTCATATAAAAATAAAATAAAATAATACCACAGGTGTTCAAGACCCCATTGCTAAGAAAGCAGAGGCTAGGGGTCCCTAGGACAGGCTGTGCAGCTATTCAAATCGAAAAACTACAGGTCCTGTTTGAAATTCAGTTTCAAATGTAAGTTAAAGAACAATTGATAGCATCCAGCTTACACACACCCAGAGAGAGGGGGAGGAAGGTGGAAGGGAGAGAAGGAGAGAGGGAAAGAAGGAGAGAGAAAGAGAGGGAGAGAGAGGGGAGTTTGAAGAGAGGGAGAGAGGAAGGGAGGGAAGGAGGGAGGGAGGGAGGGAGGGAGGAAGGGAGGGAGGAAGGGAGGGAGGAAGGGAGGGAGGGTGGTAGGGAGGGTGGTAGGGAGGGGAAGAGAGAACACACACTTTTTTATTCTAGCTTCTCTACTGTTTTGGATGACAGCCTTGTTTTATTAATTACTCTTCAAGTGTTGTAAGAAAGATTCTTTTGTGTGTGTGACTTCTCATTCTGCTAAGAGTCTGACCTTGAAAATAAATGAAAATTTTTATCTCTTTATGGTCACAAAAATATGTGTGAACAAAATATTTGCTAAGTTTGAGAAGTACATGTGGCTATGGAAGAAAAGCTGTGTCTGTTCTCCTAGGTCCAGTTCCAGCTCCACAAGCCACCCTCTGGCAGCTCGTGCCTGTTTTATTTTACCGAGCTCTGTTTCCCAAGGTTTGTTGATTCTGCCCATTGGTCTATCTGCTTACAGGACGTGAGGAAGAACTGGAGCTGCTCAGGATAAATGAACATAGGAACCAGATACCAACGGAGACAGAGGAGGGAAGTATATGTTGGTAGGACCTTAATCTTTTCCTATTATCTGAAAAACAGCACATAAACTTCAAAGCAGAACAAAGAACAGAAATACTTATCCTCATTTCTAACTCTCCATTGTACCATCCCATCTCTCTCCCCTCTTCCCTCCTCCAAACTTGAAAATTGATCTAATTTCATTATATACACTGTCTTAAAAAAAAATAAATAAAACCAACCAACTAAAACACTATGAATAAGATCTAACCTAAAGTACATTTTTATGTCACAAATGAATGAATAAGTTTCATTTATTAGATTCATATAAACATTTAACTGTATAAAACTTACAGAGAAAAATGACATATTTGAAAAGCCACTACAAAGATCAACTTTTTTTTTTTTTTTTTAAGGTAGGGCAGTATGCCTTTAAGCTAAACATGCTCAACTGAGACTCATACTTTGATGGAATCATATATTGCTAGCATTTATAGTCTCTTCCTGTATACATTTAAATAATAATAATAATAATAATAATAATAAATAACACTTATAATTCTCCTTTAAGCCATGCACTTTGATATATTCTAACCATTAATATGCATGAGCTTAATAATCCACAACAGATAAATAACACCTCTATTTACATATAAAAAAGCAAAGAAATTGAAAGGTTAGAAGAATAAAAAGCTTGTTCAAGGTATCCAGCTTATCCATGGCAGATTCAAGGTTATGTACGTAGGATGAATGTACAACTTAAAAGACCTATGAAATTGGTAATTGTGATCCTAAACAAATGAATAGCAATGTATCTCATTAAATTCAATTTAGATTCGTGTTTAATTAACATTCTGATAAATTTACTCTACTTGGACATATGAGATAAATATTAAGCAACCCACCCACAGAAGCTTGAACCATTCAGTAAGTAGTCATGGAACAGTGATTTTATTCTAAAAGTTCTCCAAGAATGTAAAATAGCTTTATTGTTTTCTTACACCAAGACAATACTAGTTGAATTACTATAACATTTCGGGGACATGTAAATGAAAGGTTTGTTGAAGAGCAAGCCTTGTCTACAAGGCTTGAGCTATTGTGTTTTATAAAGTGGCAGACTGTTTGCTGAGACTGCACATTGATGCTTAGATGTCTTTTGTCAGCAGTCTATTATTAAAATCATAGCCCCTCAGCAATTCATATTGAGAGCTTAAAGTACATGTGTTATTTCACTCTAATCTTACCACCACCTCAGATGTTATGTTTGTAAACTTATACCTCCTGGTTCGTTTTATAGGATGCAATTAAATGGATGGCTGCAAATGGTTGTGGCTCAGTCATATATTTTAACATGGCCATTTGATTTAAAGCCATTGACATGTTGACTCAAAAGCTTCAAGACTGGGCATTCTGTGACACATTTGAAAAGTGTAAGGGTGCCGTAAAATAGGATTAAAAAAAATAGAATGCTAAACACCTTCATAAAAGCTCTGTCTTACTATTATGTTGAGGAGCTAAAATGACATGCCAAAAACCTCATATGTATTTTCCTGCAAATTAAAAATAACTGTACCTCTGGTTAACATTGTAAGCATAGGACTGGAAAAGAAATACCACAATGAAGATTTAATTTTATAACAGTTATACCAAAAACTTGTAGAACTTGAATATCTCAAAGCCATTAGGGGAAGTCTACTGTAAATCAAATAGGGTTAAAAACAAATTCCATAAAACATTTAAATTTCATCACTGGTGTTATTCCATTTTCTCTTAAATTCGTGTGGGCATCAAATAATTTAGAAAGAAGTAAAGCTTCCTTACAGCTTCCGTTTCTATAAACCACCTTAGTAGTCTTTATATGTTAATCGCCTGTGAATCTCTAAGAATGGAATATGGCACACAGCATTTGCTAACATGTTTGATATAAAATCCCTTGTTCACAGAATATCTTGGAAGATTCGAGTTCCACGGAGCGATCGTTTGGAGAGTTCTGAATCAGAAACAAGGGATGCTTTCCATAAATACATTTGTTGGCTTCTTTGCTGAGATGCCTCCAAGTTCTTCAGACACCCTTTCTCTCACCGGTGCTCAGAAGTCTAAATGTAGGGACATTGATGCTCATTTGACCCCTCACCCTAGCTTACTGATTAATATGTATCAAGGAGTTTGGTGCTAAACAACTGTTTGATGCATATTAATGGCTAAACAAAGACATACTACACTTCTCTGAGATTTTCTTACTAAATGTCTGTTTTCCCTCCTTCTCCCTTTCCCCCCGTGCTAAATTTACTAATTGATCATTTAAGTCTAGACCAAGCTATTTTCTGATTCAATATTCTCAGAGCCAAAATATGATTGGAAGAATAAATATAACTGCTTGTTACTCATAATATTCTTGAAAGACAGCCACACCATGGTTCTAGGAGCTATACAAGGACATTAGTTCTAACCTTAAAATTTCCTTCCACATTGATCCAACTCAGAAATATGGTTTTCCCTGAATTTTCCTTCTTTCTGTTGTGTAGCTCTCTCATCTGAATTGAAACATTCCCTCTCCTGGAGGACACTCCTCAGGACTCAGGAAATAAATACAATTTACAGGTTTCACCAAGACACAAAACTTATAAGTCCTAAAAAGTTCCTGAAACTTAGAAGATTAAGTAGAATACTGCTTAAGATTTTATAAACAATAACAATGTCTGTCTGCA
>NC_137958.1:41351898-41469398 GCF_963924665.1 Micromys minutus
CTGTGCTTTCTTTGCCTGTCTGTGGCCCTGCTCTCCAGTCTCTGTGGATTGGGAACCCCAGATCAGGCTCTATGGCTTCCTCTACACTGGCTTCAGGCTCCTCCTTGATTTTAAGAGCCAGGAGTTTTCATTTTCCTTCTTCTGAGCTTGTTATCTGTTTTTTAAATGAATGTATTTTACAGTATTTGTATCCTGTAGAAGAGACAGATACTTCTCCAAGTATCTCTGTTGACCATGCTGGTAGATGTTTCTGCCTTGATTCTCTACTGTAGTTTATGTCTTCCTCAGGGTTTCTATGTAGATCCTCTGCTCAACTCTTAGCCTAGCCAATAACCATGAGCCCCACTGTATGATGCTCCAATCAAATAAACTTTTGTGTTTGTTCCAAATCAAAGCAACCACTGACTACCTAGTGGGCCCTTGGCTCTCATAACCATGTCATATTTCAACTCTGTTCTGTTCTATCCTCATGTGTGTTATTGGGATAAAATACCCTGACAAAAGAAAGTAATTTTCAACTTACCTTTCCAGGTCTCAGGCCAACACTGCAAAAGAACCGAGGGAGGGACTTTGGTCATGTCCCATCCACAGATAATAGGAGATAAGATAATCGATGTATCACTTGCCCACTTGCCTACTTTATGTGCTTTTATAGGCCTCTTACTCCACTCTTACACCATTCAGGAGCTACTGCCTAGGGAATATGGCTGCCTACAGCGGTCTGAGTCTTCCCGTATCAATTAACATGATTAAGACTATGCCCACACAGACATGCTTGTAGGCCAATCCAACACAGACAATCCATTGAAACTCTCATCCCTGGTAATTCTAGGTTGTCAAGTTGACAATTAAAGTTAACTATCATAGATTTCTGTTTTCAAAGTTCAAGATTCCTGTTTTCAAACTCAAATACCATGTTGAGATGCTAAACAGAAAGGCCTTACTTACATTCTCCCACTGGATGATGCCCTCCTCCCACTGGATGATACCCTCCTATCCATTCCTGAGCCATGGGCAACATCCTGTGAAATGAATTGCTAAGAGATGATGGGTAAGTCCTCTGAAGTCTATTACCTGAATGCACTAAAAATCACCTAAGAACAGAACAAGATCATGTCTTACATCTAAGAGTTCTGAATAAACATTTCCAATCACGGACCCTTTCTAGAACTCTATTTTGAGGATAAGAAAAAAAAAAAAAAAGAAGCACATCTTAAGAGAGGAATCTTCTGTCAGGATTTACCCAGATAATCAATCCCCTCATTAGGTGCTGAAGTCACACACATTCATCCCAATCTCTGACTGCACTGTGATTATTGACATCCAGAAAGATCAATCTCTCAGGCCCTGGAAATTTTCACTGGACAAAGGAAGATTAATGTACTCTTTCTATTTACTGTGACAGGAAAGGCTCTGAATACATTTTAAAAGAGATTTTCAGGAAGAATTGGAAATAGAGTATTTTATCTCGGGATAAAAGAGAAAAGAGCAATTAAGCCAAAATTTAGACTAATATCCAAGTATCTCTGTAAGCCAAGGCGTCTCTGGATAAGATCTCTATTAAGAAACTGGATCCTTTGATAGAATTTTTCAGTGTTCTAAATTGGTTTAGAGAGGTGTTTTAAAAGCCAGCCATAAATTGAATTTACCTCATGAAAACTTGCAGTAAATATTATCTTGGTGTGTTAAGAATCTAAACTTTATTTTTAAAGAATATTGTGGCTTACATCGGGAAAGGTATGTTTAAAAAATTAAAACATGTATTTTGAATTATACAAAAGAAAAAACATAAGTAAATTTCAATGTGGATGTGGTCTTCCTGGTGAGATCCTTTGGTGGGCAAGAAAACCACATTGAATACCTCACATCCTCGCTCTCCCCGAAATGGCTCTGGAGCCTTTACTTGCTTGCATGTTCTACTCATTTTAGCTTTCTCACTTCTGGGGTGTTTTAAGGAAGAAATCCCCTAAATAAATTCATAACAAAGAAGTCCTTTTCAAGAAAGTCCTCCCCACAGAAATCTTAGCGAAATTTTCTTGGAACATTTTCTACGATTACAACTAAGTTAAACTATTTTTTGATATGAAATATAAATCCTTTTATCTTTGCCGTGGCTAATGCGTGTGATATTAAGTGTTCCTACATAGAATTTGAGATGGTAGAGACGGGATTTGATACAACTGTGAGGCAAGCTACACACTAAAAATAGAGGCCTCCTTCACTTTTAAAGATATAGAAAGGGGAATGCTTTCTGCATATGAGTAATTAATGAGGCACCTGTTATGCCTAACCTCATTAAGATTCAGCCATCTAACTATTCTAACTCCCAGGATCTCTGATTTGGAAAGCATTAATATAATTTGCTCCTATGGTATGATAGACTAACGATAATATATTTGCA
Organism: Micromys minutus; assembly: GCF_963924665.1. Taxonomy (NCBI): domain Eukaryota; kingdom Metazoa; phylum Chordata; class Mammalia; order Rodentia; family Muridae; genus Micromys; species Micromys minutus. The sequence goes on from NC_137958.1 coordinate 41,354,300, forward strand.
GGCCATTGGCATTAATGGGCCAGAAAGAATGCTGCAAAAAGTATTTAGATGGGCTTTGCTCTTAGCTGGGATGTTTCTAACACAGTGGGGTTAGATCTGCTTAGGAGGTTTGAAGGTTGCTTTAGCTGCCTCCCTTTCAAGGGCAGTTTGCTCTGAGACATTATTATAAACATGGTTCTGTTGGGGAGAGGACCGGGCTGTGGCTAAATGAGGTTTGCAGCAATGACGCAGTCTCAGGATTTTCAGGTTGCTAGTTTGTCAAGATTTCATAACTCCTTCCATTTGATACATATTTTTTCATTCTTTATCCTATTCTAATGAATGTTCCTACTATATAAAAAGACATTTATTTAGCTAGACTTTGCATTTCTTAACGTTTCTTTCTGTCAAAATCAAGTTCATTTAAAGGGGATTTGTCTTTTTTTTCCCAAGACAGGATTTTTCTGTATAGCCTCTGGCTGTCCTAGAACTCACTCTGTAGACCAGGCTGACCTCAAACTCAGAGATCCACCTGCCTCTGCCTCTCCCTCCACCTCCTCCTCTGCCCCTGCCCCTGCCAGGATTAAAGACACAAGCCGCCACTCCCCATATGTTCTTTTATACAGGCAAACAGTATTCAGATATATGGTGTAGGTACTAACCAATTCAAAATGCTCACTAATGTGGATAACCTAATTTTTCAGTGTTTTCTGATTTTCCAAGTGAAGTATCACTATCATTTGACAATGGTGATGATGGCACCTTTACAACTAATCCCATGGAGGTTCTCTGGCCAACTATGAGTCAATATCTGCAAAAATAATCAAGGAATTTGATAATAGGACACAGCTCAGGTGTTGGGACTACAGCAAACCTGGCTTCAAATCCAAACTTAACTGAGTTGTTTAGCTCTCTGAGACATCTGCTCCACATCTGACAGGTGGGAACAATGATTATGAGCTCTTGAAATTAGAGAGGACACTATGTCAACATGGTCTTTAGTTCCTTTTTCTCTCCTAAGAGAAATCTGAGGGTGCCCAGTACCTTTTGATTCTGACAAGAATTAAAAATGGACTCACTATATGTGATCCGTCTATCTTCTAAAACTTTCCTCCTATTTATTCTGGCAAGTTACTTCCTAGCAACAGTTGTCAGGGACAGATGGAGATGACTCATAATATAAACCAAGAGGAAAAGTAGCTCTTCGGTCTCACCTTAAATTAGTTCATGTCCATCAGCAAAGTTCTGAGCAGTTGCAAAGAAGGACGTGCAGTTCTTCAGAAAGGTTCTCTGTACATCTCAAAGGCAACGTAAAATACAAATCCCAAAGTTTCCCCGAAAAAGGAAGGAAGGCACGGAAGAACCACAGTGTTCCTCATTCTTCCTTGTCATCTCTTTCATCAGTACTGGATGAGATGCTTCCTGGAAAGACAAAACTCAAACATGTCTAGTCACCCCAGAAGAGGACCACACAACAGACCAGATTAATGACTCTCTCCAAGTCCAGCTTTGTGAACTAGTATGTTTGAATTAGGTCAGCTTAAAGAAATAAGAGCAGAGACAAGAAACACAGGTGCTTCACTGGAAAGTTTAACCCGACTCAGGTGGAGGATTGTGGAAGTCACATCCTGAGTCTCTCTGGATAAAACACACGCAGCTGGGCAGGTCAAAGAGTCTCCTCTTGGCTCTCCAGATGGCCACTCACCACCTTGTGGTTGTTTGCTGCCTTCTCCAAGCTGGGGGAGGGGGTGTCCTTAGGGATCTTACACGTTTTGGCTCTCTCATACTTGTGAAGTTTAATTCCTGAATCTCATGAGCTCCTCTGAACCCTTAATTTTGGAAGAAATATTTCAAACCAGAGGAAATTATTAAATATCAGCAAATCTTTTTCCAAATCATTGTGATTTTTTTTTTTTATTTTCAGAAACTAGTAGAATCCTTTATCTTTAACATTGCTGCCTTCCCTGGAGGTGGGACTTGCTATCCTTATCTTTAAGCCTTAACCTGCAGGCCACAAATCCCTTATCATCTAGAGAGATGCAGAAAGCCCAAATGAAAGATTTACCTATCCTAGATCATCTTTCTCAATTTCCACCTGTCCTGTTTTAAGCATTAACTCTTAGCCCAACTTTGAACAGTGGTATCAACAAGGCCTATCCTGGTGTGAATACACTGCTGGCTTCCTATCCCTGTCTGCCTTCTAAATGCTTCCTGGCCCTGACTGCTGGGCTCACTTCAGAACACCAGTGTGTTAGGTTCTCACCCAAATTTCTGTTATTTCCTAATTCGGATCATTGCTTGAAGGTTCATTCTTAGTCTTGCCTTAATTAACATTTCCTACTGTCATTCCAAACTCCAGAATAGACTTGTCCACCATAAAAACACTAGTAAGGATGTTGGCTGGGAGCTGTCTGCCTGTTCTCTGAAGTCTTTAGATAACTAAGGAAGAACTTTCAAACGTTCATCATTAATCCATCTTATTAAAATCTGACATGATAGGTTGGAGGTATTGCTTAGCAGCACAACACTATTCCATCAAGGGCAAGGCCTTGAGTTTGGGCCCCAAAAGCAGAAAAATGGAAGAGCTAAATTTCATAAATTACCCAAATTTCATCCTTGGAGTCTCCCAATATCTAAAGGCCAATCATTGCTGCTCTGCTGGACAGATCGGTCTCCTAGCACCTCCGTTTTTATCATCATGGAGAGGCACCAGGGTAGACAGTTCATTATACAACACGGGGAAGGAAACTGTTATGTTGTGCTTTCTGGAAATCTGTTGGAGCCCTCATCCGTTTGGTCACAATAGTGACACTTAAAGACAGACACATGACCAAAGATTCTTGGAAACATTATATATAAGTTAACTGGCGAGAGTCAATATTTTAAGTTTTCAATCTTAACCAAAAGTAACAGTTCATGGTTAAAGATGAATCTCAGTGGCAGATAACTTGCCTAACACTCCCAAGACCCTGGTATCAATTCCTACCATTGGAAAAAAAAATTAATGAATAAAATTCAAAATGCCAGTTTTCTGAATTATTCTTCCCTGTCCTTCCCCTGAAATTGGGATTATTTAGAGAGGAGTGGGTGGTGTAACATTCCTTTGGCCTTATCCAAATACTTGGTGAGGTTCTAAAAGGCTGCATATTGATTCATTTCACCTTGTTTTTTTTTTTGTTTTTCCATTTCTATTCTATTCTTTTATTTTTGAACAAGGTTGTCTCTGGATTTCTTAGCTCAACAAATTGTCTCCTGAGTATCTGGGAATACTTACATCATCATAAACCGGTAACTTGACTCTTTTCCTTGTCACACATATTTGAAATAGTTTACAAGAAAAACCCAAGTCAGTATGATAGACATAAAAAGATGACCACAGCAAACAGAGAAATACTAATATGATAGCTCTGTATTTAACACAACTCCAATGGCAGAGCTGCAGAACTGGCTTTGACTGGCGTGGCTCAGAAAGCAGAGAAGTTGTAAAATTCCTGTTCTCAGAATGGAGGAAGCATGCTGCAGGAGAAGCAGAGTTTTTCCTGGCACTGAAATCCAAACGAACTTTCTAATGTGAAGCTTTCTAGAAAGGAAACAGGGTGATGTAATAGGCAGCATCCTCAGCAACATTTTTACAACAAATGCAAGAGCTGATTTCATTTTCTAATGAGGTGAAGACATTTATTATTTTGACTGCTGGCAACGGGGCCCCTTCTTGGAGGTAAACAACTTAGGGGAGAAGCAGAAATCTCTATGGATCTGCTGGGCTGTGAAGGCTTAAATAGAACAAGTGAGTGGTTTGGCTAAATAGAGAAGAACCAGGCTTGGTATCCAAGGGGGGACTTGGTCATGAGTGGGTGAAGGTAGACACGAGACTGGAGTCACCAGTGAGCAGAAGCAGAGATGTGCACACAGACATGCACAGGTTGGGGGTTAATTCAATGCACTAACCTGTACACGCACATGTTGCTGTATATGTTAAAAAATAAAATACTGTTTATCTCTTTACCAGCTCTGTGGTCTCACTCCTCAGGCCGGACCCTGACACAGAGCCTCGCACACCTCTGGCACCCAGTTCGAGCTGCCAACATGGCCCAACTTGTCTGCGCAACTCTCTTCCCTGGTGGTTTTCTACCACCCATTCTCTGCCTCCATCCTGGGGTGTTTCTTTACCCCCAAATCCCACACAAACACAACTGTGCAACCCGATAGCTTCTCATACAGGTTTATATGTTCAACTCTCAATCCACAAACCCTCTACACAAGATTACATCAAATAGACAAAGATACAAACTGCCCTTTTATATGAGATATTAGACCTGTAAAATCCTTAATGTTCATAGCTATTTAATGCCAATCAATATCACCTGGGTCTAGCTGGTCTTTGGGGAAACTCCATGCTGCCAGGAACTTCACTGTCCATTCTCTGACCTCTGAGACCTCTCCTCTCTCCACCTCCCTCGCCCTGCCCAGTCACTGGCTTGCCTTTATTTTACTATTAAAATGGGAAGGTTCAGTTGGAGTCATGTGACTAGGCAGCCCTTCATGGGGAAGTGGAATTAACATTAACATACAAACAGCTTTGGGACAATCTACACACACACACTGGAAACAAGCACAAGAGGATGACAGAATATGAGACCCAGTGGACAACAAAAAGTCAGGAGATTGCATCCATTTTCTGTTACCAAGAACTGCAGAGCTAAATCCCTTGATGCGGATTGCTGACCTGCAAGGTTTCAGCACCACAGGAACAAATGTCCACTCTGACATCCTTTTTTAAAAATCTCAGAATCCTGTTATCATTGGCATGAGAGACAGTTCGTCCTCTGAAGATAGACAAGATACTCATAAAAGAGGCGGCTATTTGTCACCCAGTATCCCAGATTCTTCTTTTGAGGGACACAGACTCCTTGTCACCACCTTGACACACTAGATCCTAACTAGCATCAGTTAGATGCCCATTCAGATGATGGGGCTTACTGACATAACTGGTGAGCTCTCAACCAAGAGGATATGAGCAGGTCATGGACCACATTCCTATAAGAATCATCATTATCATCATCATCACCACCAATCATCATCATCCTTATTGTCATTCGATTATTTTCACACTTCTGAAACCTAGGATGGAGACAAGATGAAAGCAAGCCAGCTTTAGCCCTGAGGCTAAGGACAACATCCCAATGTATGCAATGGCCTGACAAAGAAAGACTCCAGTTTCTTAGTAAATATGGCTGCCTATCTGTAACCGATCACTTCACATCAGCCTCATCTACCGACTCTGACTTTCACGAGCAAGAAAAACAAATTCCCCATCATGTGTAATCCATTGTTCCACAGCCAAACCTAGACCACCTACTTAAAGTATATACCCATATATTAGGTTGACTCGACTCTTTCAGTATAGCCCTTTATGTCGTTTAAATTATGTGCTGTAAAATATTTTCCAAACTTAGCTCAAATTATGACTCGTCAATCACAATGGCTGCGTCACTGATTTACTCTACTTCATCGACGATCTGTCCTACTTTTGCCTTCCTGGTAACCAACGGAGGACTGCATGTTTGATGAAATGTTGACCATGACAGAGAAGAGTTCGATATGCTTCAAACGTGAGTAAGAAGCCTGTTGGGTCTTTTGTTTTGCTTTTCTGGCACCAGGAACATATGAACGTGCAGAGAACTTTGCCTTATAAATGTAAGAAAAGAAAGAGGCAATCAGATCAACACCAGCTCTATTTCTTCAGAAGGACCACGAGCGCAGGGGAAATCTGCTGATGCTTTTGAAATGTGACAACACTTTCTTAATCTCTAGAAATTACAGCTATAATTTTCCTACTGTACAAATTCAGTTGGGAACTAAATTAGACTGTATGGCACACAAACCCAATTTCTGTGGCTTTACCACATGGAGGATTATTGGTATCACGTTTTAGGAGGTCCCGAGCGGGTAGTGTAAGACTGTGTGGTGATGCCACATGATCTCCAAGAAGTCATCCCTCCACTTTCCCTCTCTGACATGAAGCTTTCTCCCGTGTTATCACTTGTGACAAAAGATGCTAAAGGAACCAAAGGGTTGTTAACATTTTTACCTGGGACTGTTGCTGATATGGTACGTAGAGATTTCTAATCAAGGAATAGAGAATATAATGAATACTGTGTCTAGCATATATTTATTATCGATCAAAATCCTATCACCCTGCATGAAGAACTCACAAAAGCTTCAAACTGCTGAAATACAGGATCCAGGAGTTTTGATGTTTCGTTTTGCTGTTTCTGTTGTTAAGATGGGGCCTTATGCAATCCAGACGTACACTCACTATGTGGCCAAGAATGACCTTGAATTTCTGATTGTCCCGCCTCCATTTTCAGAGGCTGAGATTACACGTGTTCCTTAAGTGTAGGAGCCCCTGGCGAAACCACTCATTAATATAACTCATTACATCCTCTGAAAGACAACAGTGTTCTACAGCTTTTCCTCATGAAAAGTAGCTGTTGTAGCTTATTTTCTCAGCTACATGCCTTCCCATTATTGTTTTAACATTTGTTTGAGGGTTTGGTTAGTTTGCTTAGTTAATTAAAAAAAAAAAAAAAATATATATATATATATATATATATATATATATATATATATATATATATATATATATATATATATATATATATATATACTTGTTGCATAAGCCTGGGGGCCAGAGTTCAGACCCCCAGCATCCTTATAAAAGCCAGGTACAGTGAAATACAACATGTACTCTTGGTGCTGGAAGATAAAGGGATCCCTGAAGCTTGCTGGCAGACCAGTCTAGCCAATTCAAAGAGTTTTAAGTTTAGAGAGACCGACTTAGGGACTGGCTTACAGTTTCAGAGCTTTCTCATCTCAGCAGTGTGTGCAGACAGACATAGTGGGAGAAAAGAAGCTAAGAGTTCTACATCCGGGTTCTCAGGCAGAAGAAAGAGGATCCGGATGTAGAACGATAGGAACAATAGCAAAAAGCTTATAGTTGGAAGGTGTTTACTATTGAAGTAAAGATGTTTTACACTGACCTGCCCAAGAAGTAAATTTTATGTTCTCTTGTCCTGATGAGTTTCGTGACTGCCTGAGGGATAGAATCTTCTAGAGCCGACAGAAACGGGCAGTGATCTCTTCCCATACGTTCAATGTATTCTCTTGGGAATTAGCTATGGTGTCGGAGAGCTGTTCAGCCAATGTGTAGGAAGGAACAAACAAAAGAACTGTCAGATACTTCTGCACAGCTCTGGCCTAAATGCCCGAATGAATGACTTACGGGAGGATTGGACTGGGCTCCTGATCTGAAAAGTTTCACCGCATCCTGGAGGCAGGCAGTTGAAAGCCCAGAACCCTTGTGGGCCCGCCTCTACAGTGTCCAGGGGTCGCCCAAGACAGTACTGCCAGTGGAGTTCAGTGCACAACCTTGTGTGGTACACTTCAGAATCAAAGCACAGTGAAACGTGACCAAAGCCCCAGCCCAGGCCATTTTCTTACATTTCAGACGAGATCTGGCACCAAATCTCACTCACTGTTAAGAGCTGTTTTCGAAGCAGAGCTGCTAGCCATGGGTGAATCGTCCTACTTGCTTTCTGAAGCAGAACTTAGGGCTTACCAGTTGCTCCCGGTGACTAACGATCAAACTTCAGACTTGCGAGTAAAACAAATAACGTGTGGAGGATGTAAACCATTAATAACTGAGATCGTTCACATCACAGCAATAGATAACGAAAACAATTGCTTTCAGTGGGAGAAGTTAATTATCCCAGTTATGCCAGTGTAAATCTGCACGAGTCTCTGACAATCAAAACTTTTAACAAGGCCTGGGAAAGTAGTTCAGCTGGTAGAGTGAACCTATCACGCAAGAGGCCTTGGATTTGATAACCAGTACTTTATAAGTTGTGCTTGGTACCACATGTCTATGACTGTAACACTGTCATTGGGGAATAGAGAAAGTTCAGGAGTTCAAGGTCGTCCTTAGCTGTATAGTGACTATGAGGCCAATCTGAGTTTCCTGAGAGCCTGTCTAAAAAAACAAGATAAATATAAATGTAGACAAGATAGTGTTTATTTAATATGATAATCCCAAACCTTCCATATTCATAGCACTCCAGCCTTATTAAAGCCCAATATTATATTCTCCTATTAACATGTTAAAAATATTTCAGAAGCAAACAGCAAGCATACCTGAAAAGCAAGTACTACAAGATTGGCACCTTTCCGAGCTCTGAAGATTTATGCTTAGACTATAGAACCCAGATAAGCTTTAAAATCCCGAATCAAAATATAATTAGCTCAGTCGAAAAATAAGTAATTGTTACTAAACAGTATAAATATTATAAGAATTAATTAAAGCAGGCTGTGAAAGAATGGCTAGTTATGATTATGTCAAACATACTAAAAGTTAATAATTTTAATTTAAATAGTTTATTTTCAGTTTTGCCATTTAAAAAGAAAATAAGGGTGTTCAGAGGAAAAGATAATTTCAAACAAGAGGTCTGTGGGCTGTTTAAAGGTATAACTAAAAAAATGTCTGTATCCATTTCAGGGAAATTAATCACACACTTAGATTAAAAGGTTTTAATGTGCCTGGCAAATAAATAAAAGTTACAGTGGGTTTTCAAAAGGATTCCTGGTCCAGGAGAAGCTAATTTATGTAATATTTAGACATCAAATCATCCCTTCCTTCCTGTAGAAGCAGGTGTGTGTTAATATGTAGAGGACTTTTTATAACCAAGACTCAATAGTGTTGTAAACACATTCATAATGAGATCACGTACAGTTGGCACGATGGTCCATTGCCGTGAGCTTTAGGATTCTGGTCTTGTGGCTTCTTCATCTTTAGGTTGATTTTGTCACTCACTGATATAACACAGCCCGTGTTACATCTTCATTCCAAGCATAAGGAAGAAAGGGGAGGAGGGTCGTACCTTCCCTTAAGGATACAACATATATGCTCCACTAATTAATTGTGTACACACTCTATTGGCCGGAACTTAGTAACTGTGAGGAAACCTCACTGTAAAAGGACAAGCAAGGTAGAAATTCATTCAAGATGTCCATGTGCTCAGGAAAAAAAAAGGGGGGAGGGCATTCTATTGCTGTAAGAGAAAAATGGATAGATGGGTAGTGTGACATATACTCACTCAGGAGCAAGAATTAATCTTCTAACTAATATTTTACTTTTCATGAGATTCATAATTTGAATGTTCTGCCTGAATGAACACCAGACAAATGTTCTATGTAAACCTCTCCGACCACAATTTCATAAAGACTTCTGTGCTATGAAAAGAGGGGGTGCACCTTTAAGTCATCTTTATTCACCAGCCATAAAATACCTTAATAAATTAAAGAAGGCAGAAGCCACTGATTCAGACATGGCTAATAGACCACTTTATCTCTCCTAAGCAACAATTTCTAGAGGGCCGTACATGTTTGCTTTTTATACAATTTTAACTCATGTGCTATCTTTCAGTAGACAATCTCAAGAAGCTTTTATAAGCATTAATTAACTAAGCCTCACAACACACTTGAGAACTGTATATTAATACATCCATTTACATGGCAGGAAGCCAGATGAACATTACAATAAAGCAATATGAACTGACTTGGTTTCCGCCATATAAGAACATCAAAAGGCATCATTGAGAGGTTCCAAAGCAATCTGATAATCACTTTTATATTTACCCCCAAGCACTGTTATTCTCTGTCCAATATAAGCAAGCCGTCACTAAAACAAGGGGGAAAGGGAGGCTTTATTTTGAAATGCAACTTCAGCTTAGTAGAACCTGACATGTAATCTCTGTATAAATCAAAGGATAGTCATAAAATTGGAAAGATTCTCCATTGCAGAGATTTTTAACACTAAGTTTGCAATTCGTCTCTAGATTAAATGTGAAAAGGCAACTGTTAAATATGAGTTATTCGGTTCATGTGTCAGGAAGGGATAGTTGGTATGTGATTTATTTGAATGAAATAATAAACTATGTATGAATATGCATTATATGTTCTATGAACATTAGAGATTTTTGTAAAATAAATAATAAAAATGAGAGTGAAATGCATACATACTTATGCATTCAGTCTTTGGTATGAAGTTTCTTGACAATATTTGAAACCCCAAGGTTTGTACATATAACATGTGTTTAAAGGATTTTTTTAAACACAGAGTTATAACCATCAGCCCTTATGGGGCAGATAACCCTATTTCAGACACTATGTGAAAGTTTAAACATTTCTAAAAGTCTGGTCTGTGTCTAAAAACTGATGTCTCTGCCTCAGTTTGACACCCAGAGCATAGTGGGAATGAGCAAGTGTTAGTCCAGGGTATCTGCCAGTAGCTACCATCAATTGATGGAATAAAAACGTACCACACAGTTTCATCAGAAGCCTTTTACAAAACCTTCTTCTATAGCCTTTTTTTAGCCCTCAAAAATGGCAGTGTCCTAAAGTTTCTTCTAGGGTGCTTGTTTCTCAAATCACAATAAGATGATAAACATTGAACGTTTCTCCTAGCATATTCACCCTGACTAGGAGTAGAGCAAGGGGCCTGTGATTCCCTCCTCACTGGTTCACCCTGTCTTACACACCTGCACGCTCGTAATACTAGCAAGCCTTTAAAACAAGGTACTGATCAAAGCCATTTGAAAGCTAAAAGTCTAACTGTAGATTATGTTGTTTGGCTGCTGTAGGTAAAGGGTGCTTTTTGAGAGGAAATTTTGCCTTTAATGACTTACCCTTGAAAAACTTCTGGTCATCAAAATCTAAAATCTGTGGGAAGTCTCTTTACAAAGAAGAGAGGGGAACGGAAAAGTTAACGGTCACTGTGATCGCACAGGAGATAGCTTTATCTCCTATGAATGGAACTCTTTCATTCAAGAGTTTCATCTTTGAGAGATGAAAGTCTTCTGAAGAAGAAGGACCCATATATAAGCTTTTCTATATACATGAGACAAGGTTTTTAAATAAACCATGAACTTTTGTCTACAGATTTGATATGCAAAATTTATCAAATCATTGACAGTAGATAGTATTCTATAATTATTACATGGAATGAGTAGACATGCACAGTTCCTAATTTCAAGGAGTTCATAACATAAAAGGAAGATAGAATGCTGTTTTTCTAAGCAAGATAAATAGGGGAAACCAGAGAGCTTGTCAGCGCAAGAATAGAAAAACGCCTTTATAGCTTCCATGACACTAACTAGAAGGTTCCAATGTGCCTTCCTGAACAGGAAGAGCTCAGAGATCCAATGTTGTGAGCCAAAATTATTTTCCATAATTTTTTCTCTTGACTCTCAGGCAAAGCTAATACAGTAATTGACTAAGTCAAAACACCCTGCTGGAGAAATGGCTCAGCAATTAAGAGCATCAAGTCCTTCTCAGCAGAAGAAATAAATATAGAATGGTTATGAAATACCTTTAAGAGGATTCTCTATCTGGTTTTTTTGGTACTTAAACTTTTATTTGTTTGTTTGTTTGTTTGTTTGTTTATGTATTTATGTATTTATTTATTATAATTTTATTGGATATTTTCTTTATTTACATTTCAAATGGTATCCCCTTTTCCATTTTCCCATCTGGAATTCCCCATACCATCTCCCCTCCCCCTGCCTCTATGAGGGTGTTCCCCTACCCACCCACTCCCTCCCATCTCCCTGCCCTAGCATTCCTCTACTCTGGGGTATTGAGCCTTCACAGAGCCAAAAACCTCTCATAAATACCTGATAATGCTGTCCTCTGCTACATGTGTTACTGGAATCATGGGTCCCTCCATGTATACTCTGGTTAGTGGTTTAGTCTCTGGGAGCTCTGGGGGGGGTGTGGTTGGTTGATATTATTGTTCTTCCTATGGGGTTAAGTGTCAGGAAAATACAAATTAAAACTACTTTGAGATTTTTATCTTACACTAGTCATAAATGCTAAGATTACAAAAACAAAAGCAGCAAATGTTGGTAAGGATGTGAGACTTGGGGATCCCTTTTTCAGTGTTGGTGGGAGCCAAAACTGGTGCAGCCACTATGTAAATCATTGCGGCAGTTCCTCCAAAAGCTGGAAATAGATCTACCATGTGACCCTGCTATACCACTGCTGGGCATATGCCCACAGGCCTATTTTGTGCTACAGAGACACATGCTCATCCATGTTCATTGCTGCTCTGTTCTCAGTAGAGAGGGACATGGTAACGGCTGCGATGTCCATCAACACGGATAACGAACACGTGAAACCGATGCCCAGTGAAATTTTATTCAGCTTGGATTTTCTGCTCAAGGTGTAGAAAGAGAAAGCATTGCGCTACTCGAGGTCACCCAGACCCAGAAAGAGAAAGCTCCCATGTCCAGTCAGAGGTGAATTTTAGCATCGAATATTTAGCTTTTTGCATTCAAATTAGGCTACCTATAGAGTCCAGGAAACTAGAAAAGGGCCATAGGTGGGGAGGAGGAAGGAAGCTCTCAAAGGAAGGGAGATAGTCAAACACAGGTAAAATGAAGGCAGATGAGACTAGCGGAGAGAGCAGTGGTGATTTAGGAAAGAGAGGAGGGGAGGGGAGAAGGGGGGTAGGGAAGGCTAACCAACAATAATGGTGTTTGGAAAATCCATAGTAAGGACTGCTATTTGATGATGTATGTGTGTGTGTGTGTGTGTGTGTGTGTGTGTGTGTGTGCATGTGTGTGTGTGCATGTGTGTGTGTATGTGTGTGTGTTTGTGCATGTGTGTGTGTGTTTGTGCGTGTGTGTGTTTGTGTGTGCATGTGTGTGTGTGTGTGTGTGTGTGTGTGTGTGTGTGTAGATGTGTAGAACTAAATTGGAGTTATCCTGCATGTGGATGATGCTCCTCCAAGAATCCATAGGACTCCAAATACAAACCCCAGTGTTAGGTGTGGAGACCTTCCCTCTAGTTCTTGCTCTGCTATGTCACAGAGACGCTCCCCACCCAAATAATGCAGCACCCCCATACTGACTGACTTTCATATTACCAGAAGGTGTTGTGTAGGCTTCTGGGAGAGAAAAATCCACAACATCGTTGCCCAGCTGGGAACCCTGTGGTTTTATGACCAGGACAAACAAATGATGTAGTGCCCGCATGTGCGATAGTGGCATGAACATTTCGAGTAGTCAAATATTGTTTTCGTTACACTTAAGGGTCACCTCGCTGGGAGAGATACATACATGGTACTGTAAATTTTACCAAGAGCCCATAGCTAGGGAGGGTCCCAGTGAGAACAGCCCCTACTGCCATTGTTCTGCTAAATATACATGTATTCAACCATCCTCTGAACTCCACTCTCATGGCTTAGTACAGCTCTCAGAACGTTCCAGAGAGGTTTCTTTGTACATTATAGTGTGGCTAACATAGAATTTCATAACTAGTCCAGGGCATTAAATAAGAGTTTGTGGGGTGCTTACCCACAAAATGAGGTATCCATAGCATGCCGTACCTTCTCCTCTAAGGCCCGAGGGCCTCTGTTCTCATAACGTAGTACAGGGAAGACAGTAAGAACCACAGGTCATAGAGGACACAAATGAAGCTGAGTCTGGACATGCCAGCGCCACTGTGCTCATGACCTCACAGCAGCTGTCCCTTGTTGCCTTCACAAGACCTGTACAAAATCAACCAGCCCGTCAGCACAGATGGAAGGGCTCGCAAGCCCTCACCCCCAGCCAAGGAACTGCTGAAAGCTGATGACTGCTAGGGTTGGAGCGGTTTCTCCATGAGGGTGGTCCATGCTCCAGTGATTTCCCCATACTCATTCGTGTATGCTCAGCACAGATGAGACTAGCTGGTTTGTTGTTTTAAAAGAAGAAGACATTAGACTGGAAGGGAGTGATTTGGTAGGAGGAGATGGGGAGTACTTGGAGATGAATATGATCAAACTTTACACACACACACACACACACACACACAATCAAAAATATGCCTTTTACTTGGATCAAGAGATTCTGAAGGACTGGCACAAAGAGAGTACTTTCTTCAGGACTTAGTAATTTAGTGAACAGGTATCAAGCAAATAGCACACTTGAAAAAAGTTTAATAAAGGGATTATATTGCCTTCTAACTGCTGTGAAATCAAGTACAGGTGACTTCATAGCCTCCCATCATTTGCTCTCAGTTTGTCATTCTGTAACATGGACATATGTCGGGATGTCACTGGGTCCTCTGTTCAGGTTAGCACAAGGCTGAATTCAGATGTTGACCAGAGCGATTCATCTGAAGTGCTCTGAGTTCCCTGCAATCCCTGCAAGTCCTCCCTCAAGTACCCAGGAACCAGATATAGATAAACATACAGCTTAAAATAGTTCAAACATTCAAAAGAAGATAATGAATCTTTGACTTTTGACCTAGAATTCCACTACTACCCAAACCCTTAATCAAATATTCAGGACAAAATAAAAAACATTTTAGGCTGGGCAGTGGTAGTTTATTCCTTTCATCTCAGCACTCATGAGGCAGAGGCAGGTGGATCTTTGAATCTGTGGGCAGCCTGGTCTACAGAGCAAGTTTCAAGACAGCTAGGGCCACACAGAGAAAGTCCATCTCAAAAAAAAAAAAAAAAAAAAAAAAAAAAAAAAAAAAAAAAAAAAAAAAAAGAAAGAAAGAAAGAAAGCCATTTTTTTAGATTTAAAGGATATCAAAAATTATGCCCTCTCTTAAAAAATAAGTAAAGTAATTGATTAATTTAAAAAGTATCATACCACAAGAAATAGAATAAATTAAGAATAAAGTCTAAGGCCCTGGAAAACACATAAAATGCCAATTGTCTCACTTCTTTTGTTAAAATGTTATTTTTTTTACCTATTTATTTGTTTGTTTACTTTATATGTACATATGCACATATACATGGACCGTGTGCATGCAGGTGCCCACAAAACCCAGAGAGGACCATGGATTCCCCTGGAACAGGAGTTATAGGAGGTTGGGAGCTATGAGACATAGATGCTGGACACCAAATCCTACTTCTTTGCAGGGTCAAGTGTTCTTAACTGAGTCTTCTCTCCAACCCCCAATCATCCTACTACATATCTCCTGACTCTCACATCTCTCTCAATCCCAGACACAAAGTTCTCCTTATTCTTCAAGACCTTCCTAGTTCCTATTCCACCTAATTTCAGATTTTGTATGCTGTCTCTCCCCATCACGGCTAAGTACATGGAGATTTTGTATGCTGTCTCTCCCCATCACGGCTAAGTACATGGAGATTTTGTATGCTGTCTCTCCACATCACGGCTAAGTGCATGGATTTCCTATGTCAACAGTCTTGAGCTTTAAGACCACTCTGAGCCCACAATCCACTCCGAAAAGTTCTGCAGGTGAACCTCTATTAGAATTACTTTAGCCTAGACGTTTGAGATTCCTACCACGTGAGTGTGCAATTATAAATGGAGACCCCTCTACACAAATTAAGCTCTCCTTCAACAATGGACACCTTGCTATGTTTTTTTTAGAATTTTGCAAAAAGAAATTAAGCATCCTTCCTAGTTCAGACTTTATTTTGTTACTGTTATCATGTGAAAGGAATCACAGAATCCTAAGAGACAAACAGGCAGATGTGAAGTCCCATCTGCCTGAGAAGCTAAAAGCCCTAACAGTAGCCAACTTGATCTCAGAGTAGCCAGAGCTTTTCTTCCCACACTTCTTGGCCATGGGCCAAGAGAACAATCAATAAATGCTTCCAAAGGGATCGGTATGTGAATACTGGAGGGACATCAGGAATAGCTCTTTTGCTTAGGACCATGAAATGTGTCTTCCGAACTGTCCACATACCTCACTTTGACAAGTTTAATGGACTCACCCAATCTCAGTTTCTCGCCTCTTAGGGAGCATGAAGCTTGAGCTACTTTTCACCTCACCAACAAACCATATCTAGCATTCATGCTATCTTAACAAAGACAAATTTATCACAAGAATTTTACACACAGTTTATGTCTTTCCCTTTGTGTAATGTGTACATGTCCTTTAGAAAGGAGATACCTATCTCAGTGTGACTTCCTTAAGAATAATAGACACTGTCACAGTTTGTTAATCTCATTTGTCTCCCAGGAGAAGGAGAACATTATTAATTACCCACTTAGGTCAGGGGGTCATCAGGCCCATAAAGGCCATTTACCTAAGACTCTCTCAGGACACAAACTAGTGGAAGCTGGACAGACCTATGTACCCTGTATAAGCTGGCTTTGTTCTCAGAACATGATCTCAAACTCTTATATGTCTACAGAATATGTGTACGGGACATAACCCAATTTCCAGAATTGTGAGTGAACTTCAAAATTTTATACATACAAAAAGATGAAGGATTTTAAGAAATCTTATGGACAATGTTATTTCTGGTTCCTTCCTAACCAAGCAAATATAGAGCTGGGTTAGCCTGTATTTGCAGTAAGGCATATACACTGGATATACAACATACCTAAAAAATATAGGATCTTTTTTCTCTTAAACCCCACTGACAGCTTTTCTTATTTTCCTTTGCCTTAGCACTCTCTGATTCATAAAGTAGGAGTTATAAAACATCACACAAATTAATATATCATTGGGTTGTGCACACCAAAAAAAAAGCTAATTGTAATACAGTGTGAGATATGCTAAATTAGGAGCATGAAATGCCAATAAAAAATAGACTAAGCCACCTGTCAGCCTGCCCAGAGCGAGGACCACTCAAAGAAGCCTTCTAGTATTAGGTCTGGGCTTTGAAGGACGAGTTTGTAATTACTGTGTGAACATAATAAGAAAAATCATTTCCAGAGATGGCAACAAGAAAGACAGATGCCACTGTGTTATGGCTCGGACAGTCTCTCTTCTTGAAGAAAGAGATCCCAAGCTTTCCTCTGAAGGCTGTGCAAGGAAGGCAAGAAGTAGAAGGGTGTACAAGACTCAAGTGCAACTGTCACTTCCCAGTTCTCACAGGTTGGTGACATTTTGTTGCCAGCCCTGACTATAAGCATCACCCTTTCCCTGTGGAAGAAGCAGATCAAGTTGGAGACATTGGTTTTCCAACATTGTAACAGATGCCTAGGAGCAGTCAACTAACAAAGGAAAAGGTTTGTTTTGGTTCATGGTTTTTGATGTTTCAGTCCAAGTTGCATTGGCCTTACTGTTTGGGGCTAGCACATTACAGTAGGGCCTGTGTAGCAGAGCAAAGTTGCTCAGTTGTTGTCTTGGCTAGGGTTTCTATTGCTACGAAGAGATACCATGGTCCTGGCAAGTCTTGTAAAGGAAAACATTGGGGCCAGCTTAGAGTCTCAAGGTTTAGTCCAGTGTCATGGCGGGAAGCATGACGACATGCAGGCAGACACAGTGCAGGAGGGGGAGAGGTCTACATCCCGATCCGCAGGCAGCAAGATGAGAGAATGACATTACGCCTGGCTTGAGTATCTAAAACCTCAAAGCCTGTCCTCAGAAACACACCTTCTCCCACAAGGCTACACCTCTTAATAGTGTCACTCCTTATGGACCTACGGGGGCCATTTCCATTCAAACAACCACAGATACTAAGAGAGAAAACAAAGATTCTTGGACACCACCATCTGTTTCAAGAGCATAGCCAGTGACCTATGTCCTTCACTCCATCTCTAAAGGTTTCCATCACCTGCCAATGGCATCACGACATGGGAACCAAACCTGTCCCACATGGCCTCTGTGCTTAGCCAAACCATTCTCAAAAGCAGCCTGCCTACTTATTCTAGTGTCTGGGTAGTATTCCCTGCCCACTATATGTTGATCCATGCACGAGAGACATCATCAAGAAGTTGAAACTTCCACCCACACTTAATGCTTCTATGTCCCCACAAGAAAAAAACAAAAGAAAACAAAACCTTTCTTCTCCCTGTCGACTGTCTGCTCTTTTGTTTTCCATTGCCCATCTCTTAAGCATCCAAAATTTATTGTATGACATGTTCTCTATGACCTTGAAAGCTCTAGAATACTGTATTATGCAATACTTATAGAAAATACAAAATGACGCCTTTCAGCAATTTAAGAACTTGATGTTGAATTTCCTTTACGTTTCCCGTGGAGCCTGACAGTTTCTCTCCCTTGAACACATTAAGATCACCATTTTACTGGCCGTCACAGTCAGAGACTTAGGGATCTGGTGTAAAATGTGGCAGTCTGTGAAGTTTTGGTTGGACCTCAACCCTTAAAACAAGGAAGCAAACCATAATGAGTGGTGCAGAGGATAGAACGTAGCTGGGGAAATGGTGCAGGGGATAAAGGAGCTTGCTGCCAAGTCCTGTTGATCTGAGTTCAATCCCCAAGAAATCGCATGCTAGAAGTGAGAGAACCAATTCTCCTCAGTCATTTTCTGACTTTGCACACATGTGCAATGGCACATGCATGTATGCATGTGTCCATGCAGGTTCATGCTAAGTAAATAAATAAATAAATAAATAAATAGGATCATTATAGCAATTGAATCTTATACAATTGTGGGAAACGCATGGGAGGTTTGGACCTTGCAAATGGGGAAGAGAACCAAAGAAGAGTCAGAAAGAACTCAGACTTCTCAGGGCCCACCCAGCCTTCCCTGCTGTACGATGGGGTCTCAGCTCTCTGGAAGGAGAGCAGCTCATCCTGTTCTCTGTGAGCTCTTAGCAAAGCATCTGACCTGGCACAGGGGCCCTTCACAGGCACATGGCTAATAAGAGAACAGAGCAAGGACGAACAGAAATCTGTTGACATCACTCTGTGTACCTCTTCCCACAAACAGGTGACAGGAACCGTCAGAAAACATGACAGTTGCTTCTCTTCTACCTCCCAGAATTGTGCACCTTCTCTTCTGATCAACTCCAGTCTGGAAGGACATGAAAATAGAGGGCCTGACAGCCATTGGTCTGAATAGAATGGAGTAGATTGCAGCTGCAGTGGTTGATGGGATGCTCAGTTCTCCAACAGTCTGCTGTACCAGTTCAAGCAAATGCTCCTCCTCAAACTGAGAGAGTCCCAAATGAATGTGTGCTTGCATTCGACTTAAAGACAAAAATTATAAAGCAATGAACACTTTACTCTCAAACTTTAAAATTATAATTGATGCTTCAAAATAATATCTACCTATAGTTTATAACATGATGTTTTGCCTGGGGGAAAGCCCATACACACATGGGACCTTTCAGCTCAGTCTCGCTCATAATTATATGGTTCTGTGCACTCCACATTGTAAGCATCTACCCAGTTTTTCCCAAATCCCAGGGTCTCAGCAATTACTACCTCAGAGTAAGTTTTCATCATTGCTCCTTTGCATAAAAAAAAAAAAAAAAAAAAAAAAAAAAAAAAAAAAAAAAAAAAAACTTGTCTCTAGGAACCTGCTTCAAACTCACCATGTTCCAAATGGTCCATCAAAACGAAATGTTTCAGTGAAAGGTAGCATTCCACCATCAGACACCCGAATACCGCTGGAGAAGGGCTTGCGGCATGTCCCCTGTCACCCAAACTCCAAAAGTGCTTCAGTTCCTTTCTTTGTTACAAAGCAGGATGGTATTTGCATATAACCTAGCTAGGTAATCTATACTTTAATTCATCTCAGGTTGTCTGCAATACCTAATATAACGTAAATGTCATGTAAATGGTTGGTAGACAGACTATATAAGTAAAAATGCAAAAGTCTGTGTATCTACCCCATTCGTTAAGATTTAATTCCCCCACTTACTGGCAAAATCTTGTTCATTCACTCTAATAGGGACCTGAGTAGTCTTCCTTACAGTATCTATCTTCTAGAGTACATGGCCGCAAAAATTCTCCTAAAAGTGAGGCGTGCTTGCCAAGTATGTCATGTATATTGATTTACATGTCTGTCTTCATGCCAGCCTGTTAGGTTCCCAATGTTAAGTACCGCAACCGATTCATCTCTGTAGCCTCAGGCACTAACAAATTTCCCTGGCAATGGACGGGGCTCAATAATCATTTGGATAAAAACCTACTTGACGTATTTCAAGATTTGATATGTTTAAATATTTTACTCCATATCTTCAGCTGCTTCAATGCAAGCTGTGATTCTCATAAAATTCAGGATTATGCTATAAAAATTGATTGATTAGGGAAGTATAATAAAAGCAAATGAATAAATATTGAAAGTCAATATAAAACACATTATTTCATTGATTAGATTAATAAGATGATTTCTAAGTACCAATTTATCTGGTGCTATTTAAACTTTGGGTATGTCATCAAAGCACAGAACAATATGGCTCTCAGGACAAACATGACTGCTGCTATACCTGATGACCAGAGTCCAATCTCCAGGACACACAGTGGCTAGAAGGCGAGGACTTCTGAAAGTTGTGTTCTGACCCTTACACTCAGGAGTATTTACAGAAAGTTTTGAGACTGTGTGAAAACAATCAACTGTGTTTTTCTTAACTTTAGATTGACAAATGCATGTGTCGTCAGTAGCAGCGATGAGCTGACAGCCCTGGATGATAACAGCTCTCGCGTGGGGAGCTCAGACCAAAGCAGATGGACCCGAAGGCTTTAACAAGATGTCTTTGCTAATTCAGGTTATACACTCCTTGAAAGTTCCTCCAGCATAAGTTTAAAAGTTTGCAGATGATTTTGATCAGATCTGACAGCTTTGTCTAGAGGTTAGTTTCCAAGTGCCTCTCCTGTGCAGATTGGTTGGGTTTTGCTGGATTTTGCTGGGAAGGCCAGGATGTTTACAATAGGCCAGTGAAAGAAACATACTGTGTTTGCCAGCTTTCGGCTCCTGGCCCTTGCTTGTGTGGTTATTTATTTAATTCAGCATTGGCAACCTGAGGTTAAGTCAGAGGTACAGCCATTTCTCTTGTGTGCTTGAGTGTATATTAGTAGTAATTATGTTTAGACTCTAAGGTTGTTAAACAAAAGGCCAATCTTTTGCCAATGTAAAAGTGTTGGAAAGTCTTCTTAATACAACTATGTTTATTATATTTCAGAACGTATCAATCATGTGTATTAGTTTCACTAGTCCTAACCAAAGCCTTCAAGCACTCTGTCATTTTTCAATTCTGAAAGACTTACATGATTCTCCTTAAACTGTTCAATTTCATAGCCATTTTTGACTTGCTTAGTTTACTTCTGGACTCATCAAATATGCTATCCCTAAGCTGGTTCCTTAATTATTTATATTGGAAGGAGAAAGGGATTTTATCATATTTGGAAGGGCAGTGGTTAATAAGAACCACACGCTGAAGTACTTTCTTTCTCAAAGAAACCTCATTCTCCTCAGTAGAAGTCCTACATGAATCGCCCTATTGACTTTACATGAAGTGGTTTCTAGATCTTCTTGGTAACACAATGAGTATTTGGGCACTTAAATCCCCAAGGATCAGCTACTTCAGCACTAAGCACAGTCTTAAAGCCTGATGAATATGATTTTAAAAATACTACGTTTCAACCAAAATTATATAGAAACCGCAGGAAGCATGCTAAGACACAGACACAGTTTTTTTTAAAAGACTAGCCATAAATAAATGTTGACTTACAAATGAAATTGTGTGTATGTCTGTGTATGTATGTATGTATGTATATGTATGTGTATGTATGTATGCGTGTGTATATGTGTTTATGTATATGTGTATATGTGTATATGTGTATGTGAATGTGTGTATATGTGTATGTGTGTATGTATATATGTATATGTATGTGTATGTGTGTATATGTGTGTATGTGTGTATGTATATGTGTGTGTATGTGTGTACACAGTGTGTGTAGACAGCAGAGGTTAATTCTAGACTTCTTCCTCAATTGTTTTCTGAGGCACAGAGTTCCATCGGATTTCAGGCTCACTAATTTCATTGGGTTAAGTGCCCAGAAAGTCAGGGACCTAATTCTCTTCACCTTTTAGGTAGGACTGTAAGTGTATGCTGCCACCACCCAGCCTTCTACTCATGTGGTCTAGCCTCAGGTTCTCAAAAGTCACGTAGGAAGCACTTTATTAGCTCTCTGGGTCCCGAATTTATTTTACTGACTTCCTTATTTCCTAAAATAGACTAAACCCTTTATACTGAGCTCTTAAAAGACCATTCCTTTTTGAGAAATGTATTTGCATAAAATGTATCTTAATGTCCACCCCTATTCCTGGCCTCCAATTCCTCCCAACTCCCTCCCCACACACATACACATCATGTCTCAATGTAATGTTCTTTTCATCAAGTAGCTTGTATGGGTGTGAGGAATGTTGACTAGCTTGATCTTGCACAGGTCCTCTGCAAGCAACCTCAGTCACTATGAGTTTGGGAGTACAACAGCTGAGTCACATCCAAAATACAGTTTTGTAGCAGTCCTCAAGCTTTTGGCTCTTACAATCTTTCTGCATAGGTCTTCCATGATCTTTCCTGAGTCCTGGGGAGTGGAGGATGTGAGATAGGAAATCTGTGGCTGAACATTCCTCATTTATTCTCTGTACCTGGCCAGTTGTGAGTCTCTGTTTTACCACATCCTCCGATGGGGTCTAAGAGCTGTGACACTCTATGGGTACAAAACTTGATTATCATTTGGAAGGCAGTTTGGTACTGTGTTTATTAAGTGAGTAGTAGTAGTAGTAGTAGGTTCTCCTAGAGACTATGAGCTCCCAGCTGCACGTTCTTGGTCACATTTGTAGTGCCAGGCATGAGTGCTGAGCTTTATATCAACAGATGGGAGCCATGGGCTAAATAGGAAATGACCATTCGCTAGTGCTTCTTTGGATAAAAATGAAGACATTTTTTTCTAAAATAAACTTTCACCAATTTGCCACAGAGTTAGAAAGAAAGGAAGGAAGAAAAGAAGGAAGGAAGGAAAGAAGAAAGAGAAAGAAAGAAAGAAAGAAAGAAAGAAAGAAAGAAAGAAAGAAAGAAAGAAAACAAAAGGAAAAGGAGTGGCTATGGTTTCAGGGAGGGAGATATTGACAGGAGAAAGGATTCTGGGATCCACTTTCCAGTACTTTTTCCAAGTCTTGCCATCCATTTCTGGTCTTCTAGAGGACAGAACTTCCAAAGGCTCCATTAGGGTCTCTACTCTGCAGCTGGTGCTTCCTTTCCTCTCTAATATCCCTTGTGTACCTGTAGTGGTTCAGCTGTAGTTTGTCCCTAAGAGCCATAAACTCTAAACATGCTCTCAGTCACCATCCCTGACCTCAAGCTGTATTACAGAGCAATAGTGAAAAAAACTGTATGGTATTTGTACAGAGATGGGAAGAATCAATGGAATAGAATTGAAGACCCAGAAATAAACCCACATACCTATGGTCACTTGATCTTTGACAAAGAAGCTAAAACTATCCAGTGGAGAAAAGATAGCATTTTCAACAAATGGTGCTGGTTCAACTGGCAGTCAGCATGTAGAAGAATGCAAATATCTATTCTTATTGTCCTGTACAAAGCTCAAGTCCAAAAGGATCAAGGACCTCCACATAAAACCAGATACACTCAAACTAATAGAAGACAAAGTGGAGAAGAGCCTTGAACACATGGGCACTGAAGGAAATTATCCTGAACAGAACACCAATGGCTTTTGCTCTAAGATCAAGAATTAACAAATGGTACCTCATAAAATTGCAACGCTTCTGTAAGGCAAAGAACACTGTCAACAGGACAAAATGGCACGCAACATATTGGGAAGATTTTTGCCAATCCCACATCCGATAGAGGTCTAATATCCAATATATACAAAAAAAAAAAAAAAAAAAAAAAAAAAACCTCAAGAAGTTAGACTCCAAAGAATCAAGTAACCCTATTAAAAATGGGGTATAGAGCTAAACAAAAAAAGAATTCTCAATTGAAGATGAGAATGGCTGAGAAGCACCTAAAAAAATGTTCAATATCCTTAGTCATCAGGGAAATGCAAATCAAAACAACCCTGAGATTCCACCTCACACCAGTCAGAATGGCTAAGATCAAAATTTAGGTGACAGCATATGCTGGCAAAGATGTGGAGAAAGAGGAACACTCCTCCACTGTTGGTGGGATTGCAAGCTGGTACAGCTGCTCTGGAAAACAGTCTGGAGGCTCCTCAGAAAAATGGACATAGTACTACCTGAAGACGCAGCTATTTCACTCCTGGGCATATACCCAAAAGATGCTCCAACATATAACAAGGACACATGCACCACAATGGTCATAGCAGCCTTATTTATAATAGACTGAAGCTGGAAAAAAACCCAGATGTTCTTCAACAAAGGAATGAGTACAAAAAATATGGTATATTTACACAATGGAGTACTACTCAGCTATTAAAAACAATGACTTCATGAAATTCTTAGGCAAATAAATGGAACTAGAAAATATTATCCTGAGTGAGGTAACCCACTCACAAAAAAACCCACATATGGTATGTATTCACAGATAAGTGGATATTAGCCCAAATACTTGGAATACCCAAGATACAATCCACAGGTCATGTGAAGCTCAAGAAGAAGAAAGAACAAAGTACAGATGCTTCAGTTCTTCTTAAAAGGGGAACAAAAATATTCACAGGAGGAAATACAGAGACAAAGTTTGGAGCAGAGACTGAAGCAAAGGCCATCCAGAGACTGCCCACATCTGGAGATCTAGCCTATATACAGCCACCAAATCCAGACAAATATTGCTGATATCAAGAAATACATGCTGACAGGAGCCTGATATAGCTGTCTCCTGAGAGGCTCTACCAGAGCCTGACAAATATAGAGGTGGATGCTCATAGTCACCTATTGGAATGAGAACTGGTACCCCAATGGAGAAGTTAGAGAAAGGATTGAAGGAGCTCAAGGGGTTTGCAACCCCATAAGAAGAACAATACCAACCAACCAGAGCTCCCAGGGACTAAACCACCATCCAAATAGTACACATGGACGGACCCATAGCTCCAGCTGCACATGTAACAGAGGATAGCCTAGTTGGGCATCAATGGGAGGAGAAGCTCTTGGTCCTGCCAAAGCTCGATGCCCCAGGTTAGATGACTGTCAGAGCAGGGAGGTGGGTGGGTGAACACCCTCATAGAATCAGGGAGAGGGGGATGGGATAGGAGATATGGAGGGGGATTCGGAAATGGGAATATTTGAAATGTAAATAAATATATTCAATAAAAAGAAAGAAAGGAAGGAAGGAAGGAAGAAAAGAAAAGAGAAGAAGAAATTAAAGGGGTTCAGGTACAAGGCCTGTGATTGGACAAGAGAAAACAAGGCTAGGTGGAAAAAGTTTTGGAAAGGGCAGAGAAGCAAAAGAGGAGGGAGAGAAGAAAGATGGAGGATGAAGTTGATCTGCCTCCACATGGCTCTGCATAGCCACAGGTAGCTAAGAATGTCTTATAAGGGATGGATAATTATAGGAAAATTTGTGTTTTCTAGGTGGGCAGATATATCATATCAACTGGCTCTGAGTTTATTGTGTGGACGTTTTGTGGATTATAAAATTTACTGAGATAATTACTAATATTAAATTGTAAGTTTCAGGAGTTTTGAATTTGCTGGTATGGTTGGAATGTGGGCAAAGTTCACAGCTGGCCCTATGCCGAGGAAGAGCAGCAATGGGCTAGCAAAGGAGGCGGTTGCTGGGACCAGAGAGCTGGGTCTGAGACCAAAGAGCCAGGAGGACAGCCTCAGCTGAAATGAATAAACCATGTTAGTTCCATATGGCCTGCGGGTGCCAAAGCTAACGGAAATGGTATATGGAGCGGTTCACCATTTTTGGTATTTACTGCAACAGTGTGGTTGTGCCGCGGTGTGAAATGCCTGAGAAGCACATCTCTATTCAGGTACTTAGGTACTGGTGTGGCCGAATGATTCTGTTCACTTGAGAGAGAGCTGTTATAAACCAGGCCACCCCTTTTGCATGATGTCTGATCCCTGTGAGTTTCTCTGCCATGCTATATAAACACACTATGGGACCCTTTTCAGACAGTTGAGACCACCCAGCCTTGAAGGTTTAGTTTCCTAAATTTTGATCTAAAAAGAAAGCCACTACCTTTATAAAGTATGTATGGTTTATTTGCACAGCAACAGAAAATGTAAAAACACAGGCCCCAAAGTAGATTCCCAAGTTGTTGAAAAAAAGGCTCAGGAAAAAAAAAAAAAAAACAAAACAAAAACATGCCTCTTCTTTTTTCACAGACAAATACTCTTTGCCCCTATCCTGACTCCTTTGTTCCAGCCTGTTGAAGTGTTTTTTGGAAGGACAACCCAGAAGAACCAGCAGCTTTGCTCCTCACTGCAACTTTAGTCTAGTGGGGTCAGGTAAGTGGAAGACGAATGGTCTTGTCCTGAGTCGCAGCTGACTTTGTGGCCAGAGAAGAAAGGAAATTAACAAGAGACAGTAGACTCCACTGCTCTGGGTTAAATGACTGCCTTTTTCATCTCACGGTTTCTATTCACTGTCGTGGAAAGGCGTGGTCATGAAAATAGCAGCCTTGGGCCAGTTGTGTAACCTCAGAGAAGCTGCAGCAACTCTCTGAGGCTTGATTTCCTAAGTGTAAGATGAGGATGATGCATGGTCTGGAGTTTAGCATGAGGACATAAGAAAAAAACCCAAGTATGTGACAGATACGCCTGGGTCCATTAGGAAATTAAGTCCCTGCTTGAGAAAGGCAGAAACTTTATGTTAACATAAATGAATAAAACCACTGACAAAAGGACAGCACACAGCGTGCTGGAAATTCTCACTTGGAGCTTTTCTACCTACAGTTCATTCAGTGTTCTGGTTCTGACCGTGACACGTGCAGCTTGTAGCCAAGCAGTCTTTTTGTCCTCGGCATTGAACAGGCTTGGCCATGTCCTTAGTGACTTAATGAAGGACATTTTTAGAGACGCAGGGGGCACTCAAAGACACTCCAAAGCACTGCATACTGGAAGGACCCATTTCTCACCCTCATCTCCAAGTCAAGGGATGACCACTGCTCTATTTATCTGGCATTGTCTTTCCTTTAAGGTCAGGTTTTCTAAAGCATGTTATCTAGTGAACTGATTTCATAGGGCACTTCCTCTGTGTGTATTAAAGGCACAGGAGGTGTTCTGCAGCAAACTAAGTTTAGAATATGGTGGGAAGAAGAAGTGAGGCTAAGGATTTTCTCTTTGTTCTGTTCTCTATTCTCACACGTGAATTTTCACAACTTTTGCTACTCTAATGTACACAGTGTGTGTGTGTGTGTGTGTGTGTGTGTCCCAAAAGGTAATAGAAATTCTATATTCCCAAATTTTATTTACTCTCAAAAAACAGCAAAAAGGAGCCGTCATCTAAGCCTTCTATTGGTTTTTGAGTAAAAACGTTTTCTTAAACACAGCATCAGAGGTGATAGGGCAGGGGAGGTATAGAACCTGAGGAGCAGGAATGCACAAATAAACACAAGGCCAAGGTCGGAGATTCCACTCCCAGCACAGGAGCATGGTGTCAGGAGCCGCAATCTGCACGCATTACAGGGGATGATTATGGGTTGCTGATAAACTGAAGAGCCATGCATTTTCAGCCGTGATTTGTGCTGTGGAAGAAAAAGCAGACCAACGAAAACTTTCTGGAAACCTATTTGCATCTGTGAGCCCAGCTCATCACTCACAAGCAAGAAGACCTCCTCCTAAGGGAATTGCCACTTGAATTTCAAAAGGCATACCATGTAACAAGAGTTTGAGATCCAGGTTTTAATATACCAAATTGGGTAGAGAGGATGCGGCATAGACAGATAGCAGTTCCCTTGACCGAAGCTACGTTCAGGCCCAACTTGAGTTTAAGATATAAGTGTGCAACATCTTCACCCTGTGTGTCACCTACAAGCAGGTAGACAAGAATATTTCAGGTCTTTTGTCCACTTACGTTTTGCCAGATGCTGGGATGCGTGTGTTACCACAGTTAACTACCAAGAAGCAGAGAAGGGACTCAATTCCTGAGCCCTGGCTACTGTGCAAATTCAGTGAGTTCTTTGAAGGCTGTAGGTGACAAAGCCCCGGCTCGTAGTGTCTGGTTAAACGCTTTTCCCATAAACATGAACCATGGGAGCCAGTGTGTGTATATTAATGTCAGCATTAACTTCTTCCATGGTGACAGCTCTCCTTTAGACACCACTTCTGAACTCAGGAAATCCAGGAAACGAGGTAGCACCAGCTGCATCTTTTCCTTTACATGAGAAACAAAACCCCTTTCAAAGGCACCCTCAGATTTCGCCCTTGTAGTTCACTGCCAGCATGACAGACATCATGTGGCCATAACTGGTTGCAAAGAATTCTGGGAAACATTTTTTTTTTTCAAGCTTGAGAAGAGACGGAAGGCAGGGAAGGAAAATCAGCTTGGAAACAGG
This sequence comes from Micromys minutus, assembly GCF_963924665.1. Lineage (NCBI taxonomy): Eukaryota > Metazoa > Chordata > Mammalia > Rodentia > Muridae > Micromys > Micromys minutus. The sequence continues at coordinate 41,382,488 of NC_137958.1, forward strand.
TGCTGGCTTAGCCGGCCAAGAGTATTGGCCACAGTGGTTTGGCCAGTTAGGAAAATACCAGTAGGACTTCGTCATCCAGTGTGTCAACCCTGCCATAGACATTCAGAAGAAAGTCAAGGAACAATTAAAGTTTGCTGCAAATGCATGGAATCGTGGGGCTTCCTGCCACCTTTAGAAGGTACCTGCTTCCATCCTTCTAAAGATGTGAGATACTTTTTCTAATAAACCAGTCCAGGTAGTGTGTAAAAGCTATACAATGTTTACAGTTATTCCTTTAGTTATGTTATTTCTAGCTAGCTTTATAAACTATCCTCTTCAGGCTTATGGTTAACCTATCAAGATAGTCACTTTAAAGGCATTTTTTTAAAACTGAACTGAGATTTGTTTTTGAGTAGAAAAATCGTATTCTAGAAACATTTCATAGAATGCTAGCATGTATAATCCAGTCTTCCGTTTGTTTGCACTGCCTTTTCTGAGTCTTTATACAACTTTCATTGTTTTTGTTGTTGTTGCTCTGTTTTTCTATTTTTAATCATAGCACTCAAACTTGGAAAACCTGTTAAGGCAACTACATGGGATGTAAAAAGGAAAAAAAAAATCCAGTTAACATATTGCTATGGAAACCAGGAAATAGAAACGGCACCCTAATCATTCATTTAGACAACTATGGCAGGAGTGTGTGTGTGTGTGTGTGTGTGTGTGTGTGTGTGTGTGTGTAAAATCCATGTATTCACCTTCTATTGAAAGATGTATCAACTTTCAAGCTAATCAAGATGGCTTTGTGAAGGCCCAGTACCCTGTAACCAGTAACACCAGAATTTTAGAAAGAGCTCCAGCCTTCATCAGTGGCATGCTGTTTGGAAGGAAAGGCTTGAATCAAGCTTGTTTGCCTGGAGCCCGTGGACATCGAGTAGACCCTTGAAGGGGATTTGAGAACTGGATTCTAACTCTCCTAATACCATCTGTGTGACCTTCCTAGGAATTCGTCAGGGCTGTTTTATTCATCCACAAAATTATTCCGTGCAGGACTCCAAAAATGTAATAGGAACTTTCCTTTTCCACCAAACTGAGAAGCGGTGAGGTAAACAGCTCTCGGGACTGAAATAGCTCTGTCTGGTGTCTGGTAATGTACTAAGCACACAGTGCCGTTAGAGGAGGTGGATGAGGCAGGGACCTGTTACCTTCCTGGTCTTTATTCTGCGCCCGTATGGTGGCTGTCGGTTGAATGAATGTCAGTAACTATTTACATTATCGAATCGGCTCTTAGGACAATTGGAAAAAACTCGCATTCTAAAAGGCAATGGATTTCTTAGCCCCTTTCACCTTAACGGAGCCTAACAACTATTGCCCCACACCTTTTCCAAGTTTTTCTTTTTTAATATTCGAGATCTGAACTTTTTCCAGTTGCTATTTGTCTATTTAATCACCCTGTGTCCGGGTATGAGAAAAAAAAAAAAGAAAATTAACCAGAGGGCTCTCCTGGGTTAAAACTCCTGGACTTCTTCCAGAAATCTGAGTTGTTATAGGAGGGGATAATGATTGCAAAATGAAATCATTGGGAATCCATGCACTCCCAACACTGTCTGTGACAGTGGCGCCTCGATCTCTGTCCACGCAGGTGAGTGAGGGGAGTACCGCCACTGCAGGGCTCTGGAGAGGCTGCAGCGCCTGGGGTGCATGCGCTTTGCGCGGGTGACTTTAGAGCACCAGGAGGGGGAGACTCGCGGCCGCTGATCTCCCTGTGCGCTGGCTTCAGGCTCCAGAGCTGGGGAAGGAAGAGAAAGCGCGTACCCGGGGCGAGGGAAACTTCTCCACCTAGAAAGTTTCACCTTGTCGAGGGCGGGGGTGGGGCGGGGCTTGAGGAAGTGCGACCCCCAGGGCTGAGCGTACTGGCTGCGGGAAGGGCGGGGACGCCACCGCACCCCCCCTCCCCCGACACACACACACAACCCTCCCAGGGTGGTGCCAGTACCATCTCGGACCCCTCGAGGGACCGCTGGGACAGACCGAGGGCGACAGGGACGAGCAGACACGTGCTGAGGCGGGTGCCTGGGTCTCTCCGTCTCCAGCCCGGACGAGCCCGGGCGCCGCCGTTGCCCGGCTGAGTCACCGGCCGGGTAGGGCGCGTGTGGGAAGGGGCGGAGCAGTCCGAGGGCGCTCGGCGGGGTTCGGCCCGGGCCGCAGGTGACCCGGACGGCCTCGTCGCCTGCAGCGTCCGAGCCCGGGTGACCCAGTGGGGAGCCAGATGCTGGGCGACCGCTGACTCGCCGGGAGAAGGGCGGAGCGCGCGGGTGGTCCCCGGCCGGCTGACTTCGCCGCCGCGCGCTCCGGGCACCCCGGGGTACAAACTCCAGCCGCGTCGATTCCGCACCCACCCTCTCCCAGCACCTCTGCTTTCTTTGTTCCACCAAGGGAACTGGCTACTGCTCCGGAGAACAAGACCACCGAGGTGGGTGCGAGCCTGGGAGCTTAGGAAACTGAAGGTATGGGGTCGGGGGAGGTGCAAACTAGGATTGAGCTTGTTGCTTTAGGAGGAGTGTTGTGGACAGCCACCTGTGTGACTCAGGGGCGCTGAGAGCATTGGGTGCTCCAGGGCTGTTGTAGCTCTGCAAGTTTTACCTCTGGGATCTGACTCAGCCCTTACAAAAGGGATCGGTCACCCTGTCCAGGGCATTGCAGCCCGCAAGGTTTGAGCCCAGCTATTTCCTTGTTCCCAGCACTGCTTTATCTGCCTTGCAGGAGCGCGCGCGAGGGGGGTGGGGGTGTCTTTCCCAAGGGCAGGTGTTTCTGGGATGGTCTGATTTTTTTTTTTTTTTTTTTTTTTTTTAAATTCCTGGCAAACACAGAGAGTGTGATCCATCATTTTCTATCCTACTTTATCTTTTTGCTGGGACTCAATGGAGGTGAAATACATTATAACTAGAGGTCAGGCTGTCTGGCTAGTAGCGGGTATAATTATTAAAACACCAAAGAAAGTAAGTACAATGCAGAATTTACTCCAAACTGCGGTTTCCCATTTCCTACCTTTTATGTTTAGAAGAGCCATTTGCTAATTTGGCAGTTGGCAAGGGTTCCAGGGGCTCACGCATGAATGCTTGTCCGGTGGCTCTCTCCTTTATCGCAGGCTTGTGTTCAAAGCAGCTCTGGGGCAGAATGAAATATTGTCAACTTTCTTAAGCAAAATAATCAGGAGGCTCTAATCACCACATTAAAACAGTCCGTGACTGTGAGGAGGTTGTAAAACTGGAGAGAATACAGACAGAATTTTAAAACTGTTTGCATTTTGTAGCATGGGGTGGAGGTTTGTTCTGTCGCTTCCAACAGCCAGCCGCACACACATTACCATGCAAATAGATTCAGAAGAACATTATTTTCCGTTACAGCTCAACTAGTATTATAGCTGACTAATGAATTTCTTCTGCATGAAGATGACCTGAAAATGATGTACACGGTGTGTTTCCCTTTGCTAGTGGGACATAAATTGTGCTTTCATAGGAGGCGCGTTAGCGTTGCCTGGATTATTTACAGGTATATAGCTTTTCATAGCCTTCCTCTCCAGCTGGACGCTTACTCGGCTTTGTTCTCGAGTGTAAGTTTCCACTATGGAACAGAAGTGGGAGGCTGTGGTCTCTGTCATGACAGGTTGTGATATAGTCAGTGTTTATGTCATCTGAACCCATAAATATTGCACATGAGATGTACGTGTTCAGTAAGAAATTTTATGGTGCCAGAAAAAAAAAAAAAAAAGAAGAAGCATCCCTACAGAGTGTCATAGGTGCTTTAAATGTTGTGGTCAGTTTTCAAACTCAGCAGAGCCTCAGTCAATACTTATTAACTTAGCCACATTCCGCTGTAAACGAGATGGATTTATGGCATGTCTAGGACGATCAGGCAAGTGCTGCCTTTCCTGAGACTGCTTTGTTCCTGATCGTTGGGCAAAGGGAATTTCTGCTAGGGACATACTGATCCGAGGGCAAGCTTTATCTGTAAAATTAAAAAGTAAGAATATCGACAGGCAGCCAGTATGTAAGTCTAACACTTGTACTACTTTTAGGCCTATCATGAGAGGAAAATAAGAGTTTTCTCAAGAAGGTAAAACCCTGCTGTTTATGGTTTCCAAGAACATGTAAACAGTGTCCCATGTTTTGTCTTGAACTTTAAAAAGGGGGTGGGGGTGGGGAACTGTACTTAGAATTATATTTAAAAAGTCAATTTACAAAGCTGTTGGTGGAAGTAGTTCAAAATAGGATGAGTCTGGTTTTTCCCTTATGAGTTTATGTAATAAGGGAAAGGTTTTCTCAGATGTGGTTTTCTCAGAACAAAGAGGATAACTCAGAAGGGTCTGATGCTCTGTGTGGCTGCCCAAGTGGCACTGGTCACTGTTCCTCTTGCGTATTACAGACAGTTGCATGGTATTTTGCACTAAGACAAAAGACCGTGAAGCTCTGTCCTGGGGGCTCAGTATCTGACAGGATAGTGATCTGATGTCATATCCATGGTCCCATGTGACATGATCCCAGATCCCCTCTCTGTACCTGTCTCTGCTCCTCATCTCTTTAACCTCCCAGCTTTCTGGTTCCTTCTTCCATGACATGAGGTTTAGGGACAGTCACTAAACCCATCTACACGAGTTTTCAATGTTCCAGGGTGGGGGGCGGGGTGTGTCTAGGTGCTTTGCCTGTATGCATGTGTGTGCCGGTGACCGTGGAGGCCAGAAGACAGCATTAGATCTCTCGGAACCGGAGTTAAGATGGTTGAGTGAGCTTCCATGTGGGTGCCATGAACCAAGCATATTCCTCTGTTACAGCAGCCACTGCTCCTAAATGCTGAGCTCGTTTCCCTACCTCCCTCTGATACCTGTGGCCTGTTGTGTTGGTGCCTGGAGCACCTAAAGTTCTTATCATCCTCCCTTAGCAACAAACTGAATGCAGAAACTCAAGCTCAAGGGAAGTAGCTTCCTTTTCCTGGCCTGCATATGTTGCAACTCCTGTCAGAGACTGAGCCCTCAGGACAGAGTTTCATGATCTTTTTTCCCCCTCAGTGAAAAAATAACATGCAGCTCTCAATAAAAGGCAAGTAGGTGCCGTGGCCGATGTGAGTTTAGAGCCATTTTGACTATGAGTGCTTAACACATACTGATTCATGACTAAACTCACTTTTTTTTTTTCCTCACCAAAAATAGCAAAGAAGTTTTACTGTGAGCATGAGCTGTGCTGGTTCTGTGAGAGTATCTGGAACTGGGGAAGGGAAATAAAATGTATCTGCCCTTGAACATTTTACAGTCTTGATTGTGCGGACAGATATCGTATATATACAAACAGAGCTAGAATCCATCCTTCCGGAGGGAACATTAAGACCTTAACCTAGCTAAGCCTGCCTCTACTTCTTTGATTCTCCAGACCCTCCAAGTTGAGCCTGGCTCATCTTAAGGTCTTTGTGGTTCCACATTATAGACTAGGGAGCCTCCCTCTGGTCTTCCATGTCCAGTCATCAGTAGACGTTAGCTTCTGCAGAAGTTCCTACTGAGGCACTTGTTAAAGACTGAGATGAATGTAATATTTCTATTACACACATGTGTGCCCATGCATTCTCTCTCCCTTCCTCTCTCTCTCTCTCTCTCTCTCTCTCTCTCTCTCTCTCTCTCTCCCTTCCTCCCTCCCTCCTCTTCCTCCCTTCTCTCCCTTCCTCTCTCTCTCTCTTCTCCCCCTCTCCATTTTCTTTTACTTTCTCTCTATAGAAAGACTGTTTTTAAACCCACGATTTATTCGTACGTGTGGGGTCTAATATCCCATTATCAGATTAAGAACTGTGAGTGACTTGTAATCTGCCCTCCCATCAGAAAGCCCATTCTCAGATATTTCTTCAGCTGCGTTAAATTGTTTAACGTTTATATTCCCCTTGGGTTTTGTCTTAATAAAAACAGCCAGTAAAATCTGACTACTTCGCTTTTTCAAGGGACGAAATGAAGAAAGTGTTTTTATAAGCTATAAAACATAATTGAGAGAAAAAAGAAATCGCACGTGTGGCATTTGTACCAGGAGGTATGAGCGCTGTAAAATGAAGAACAATCAACTTTGGAAATCACAGAGCTGGTGTGTGTTTCTTTCTGTTGTTGTGTGCAAGTGTGTTTACACAGACGGGTCTCCCATGTTAACTCGCATCAAAGTATGGAGCTACAGAGCCATATAGGAATCCTGTAAAGATCTATGGGCCAGATAAATTATATCGTGAGGGTAAATACCTGACTGTACTTCTGAGACAGAGAGGCAGAGAGGTTGTGAGGTTTGGTCAGGGAACTACAGGTGCTATGAAAGTTAAGGTCTTATTCTCTTAAGAATGTGATTTAGTATGTGATGCTTCACTGAGCACCCACTAGGCATAGAGCAAGTGTGCAATGTGCTGTAGAGAATGAAGTCTACAAGAACGGGGACCTCATGGCACCCTGTTTTGTTGGGAGAGACAAGCAGGGAATTCATAAGTAAAACACATTTTGTATGTTAGTGGTGAAGGAGAACGGGTCTGGTAAAGATAAGAAAGGTGGGAGTCGTGAAAAAAAGAGAAAAAAAGAAAAAAGAAATAGACATCTACTGCTGAGATGAGGGAAGAAGCTCCATCAAGGATGACCTGAGCTGGAACCATAAAGAGACAGTGTGTAAGAGGACCCCAATGGAGGAACTAGAGAAAGGACTGAAGGAGCTGACAGGGTCTTCGACCACATAGGAAGAACAAAGTCAGCCAACCATACCCTCCAGAGCTCCCAGGAACTAAAACACCAACCAATGAGTATGCATGGAGAGACCCATGGCTCCAGGTACATATGTAGCAGAGGATGGCATTCTCTGGCATCAGTGGGAGGAGATGCTCATTTTCCAGTGTAGGGGAGCACCAAGGTGCTGAGCTGGGAGATGGAGGTTGGGAGACAGAGCAGCTTCATGGAGGCAATGGGAGGGGGATTGTAGGAAAAGGATAACATCTGAAATGTAAATGCAGAGAATATCCAATTTTTAAGAGAGAGAGAGAGAGAGAGAGAGAGAGAGAGAGAGAGAGCACCCTGAGTCTCCTCCACAGTGCCCTTGTGTTCTTGTTCTTTGGATGCACTGCACAGCTGCCCACAGAGACTCTCCTTTAGGGGGCATTCTTTTAAAAATGCCGTTGTGGGTAGCTTCAGTCTCAAAGATGAAGGCACAAAGGCACACCAGGGTAGACCAGGCCCTTTTGTTTATGGAAAATGGGAAATGATTTATGGTATTTCCCTCTGTTCATCAGATCTAGCATGAGAAATATTGGTCCATTAGGTTAAGAAGGTTTTTTCCTTACCTTCTGCCCTGAGCCTGGCCCAGTGAAATTTGTGGACAGCAATACTGTTACAATCATTGCTGCTTGTTTCCAGGATGACGAGTGAGTGCCAGCAAACAAGGCAGTCACTGACGGTCATCTCCCTCTCCGTCCGTGTCCTTTCTCCTTTTGTGTGACAACGCTGGCCTGGATCCCCCTCCTTCCTCCCTTTCCCTGTATGGATATTTGCAAACAGGTAGCTTAAGTGAACAAGACCATCCATTTTTCTTAGGTACTGATGGACATTCCACCCCAAAGGAGACACTTACCACTTGGCACCCATCATTGGAGTTGTCACGTGGCATCCCTGTGTGTCATGGATCCACATGTGCCATTTCTCTTCTAAATTTTCAAGAGAAGCCACACAGGCCCCAGCTTTAAACTGCTGACTTGCTATCTTTAAGGTGCCATCTATCCAAGAGGGCCCCAGAGGCTGCAGACTAGATTTGCCCCCACGAGGCCTTGGCGGTGCCCTCCTCTGAGCTTTGGCTCCTTCAGGTACTGTCCCACTGAGCAACACACATAGCCAGACCTGGCATATCTTCTAAACAAAGTGTTTCGCTTTCTCTAGACTTCTCCAAAAACAAACAAACAAACAAATATGCAGATAAATAAATAAATAAATAAATAAATAAATAATCTCACTGTGGAAAATTAAGTCAGAAAAAGAAAAGGGCATTTTATCAGTTATTGCCTATTGGCAAACAGTTCTCTCAACCGATCTGCCCACGTGCTTTGCATCAGGCTAGGAACACGTCTAAGCAACAGGATAACCTCGTTCTTTGTTCTTAGACTGAGGCTGCTGTTCTCTGAAACCTGAATCCATCATAACTTTGTACGCGAGCTTCATTTCGTTTCCAAGTACTCTCCTTCAGAATAGACTCTCCTCTTGGAATATTGGCTCTTTATTTTGGATCAGATCGAGCTCCCCCTCCCCCCCCCTTTTTTTTTTCTAACTGTGTGCCGCCTTGCTGGCTTCGAGGGCCCTGACCAAGCAGCGGGTGTTGCAATCTGTTTTTCCAAAGGAATAAAGGTTGTGTATTACAGGTTATGTGTGAACCTGTTTGCTTTAGTCCGAAAAAAAACTGGGTAAAGCGCCTGACTAGAGGGCCATTGTGTAAGAAAGGAAGGTTATGAGCTCTATGTCTTCCTACTATTTTAAATACAAACATAATAATACTCCATAAAGCAGTGCACATGTTAAGATCGCAGCCCTTTTCCTGTTTTGAAATGATTCTGTGTTGCCTGCTAGTTGGGAATCCGGGATAGCGCCTAGGATCTCAGTCTGATTCTGGAGCTGTGTGTGGTAGCACTGTGTCCTGAGGATCCAAATATGAGTCCAACTGCTGACCTCTGAAATAAACCCAAACTCGGAGAGAAAGGTGGAGGAAATCTGTGTAGCAGAATTAGGAAGGGGGGGCTGGGTCACCTCCTTGGAGGCCTGTTCATGTGAGAAAAGAAAAAAAATAAAAAACACCGCCAAGTTTTGGGTCCCTAGGACAACTCAAACTGACTTTTAAAAAGTAAGTTTTGGCTTAGCTTGAGACCAGAGCATTTTTCGCTCTTTGAGTTTTAAACCTTGGGGTCTTTTAAGGGAAATTTAATCCATGTGTTTTTGATTCACTAAACCTTAAACCATTACCCACAAACTGGATGTCCCTCCGACCTCTTTGATGTCTGTGAAATCTTTGAAACCATGGAAGTACCCCGTTTGTCCAGAAAAAAAAAAAAAAATGAAGTTGCTTTTTTGGCTCTAGGTCAGTAAATGGCATCTTTAAAAAATCTGGGATAATTGTAAACTATCAACACAGTTTCCTGATGGCTGCTAACAGAATGTGAAAACTGTTGGTACCTCAAGGACCCGCTTCCCGTACTAATGATCTGATGTCCTTATCAATGCCAAGGAAATACTTCTGACACCCCTCATCTTTCTTACACATACCCCAGATATCTGTTTTTCCCCACTTGTCCCTTAGTAAACACACAGTAAACACATACTTAGTTGAGTATTAAGAAAATTACTTTTTTTTTGCGGCCCAGAACCTTTTGCCAATTGCCAATCTTTGTATTCAATATCAATCTCCATCTGTCATGTCTTAGAACAGGATCCACTCTGAGTGGGTTGACCTGTTTCGACAAATTTCAAGAATAAGCCATCTAACTAAATATATGACATTTATTGAAATTCATTTTGTGCCGTGAAGCAACTGCCTTGCAAAACGTGCTGAAAATAGGAAGGAATTTCTAGGCTAATTTGATTAAATATTCTGTTGTTACCATATGCTTTCTGAAAATTGACTTTCCCTCCTTTGCGGTTCTTGCTGTCCTTCCTGCCACCTAGACACATTTACTGATGGAAGCTGCACACAGAGAAGGGGAGGTGTACAGTGCATAAGAAGAGCAGAAAGTTGCAACAGGCTTAGAAAACATATACTATAGTTACAAATTACTGCTATGTACAAGGGGGAGAAGGTCACTCAATGGTAACAGTGCTGTTGGGTTTTGTTCCAAACAACATGGATGACACATCCTTGAACTGTATTGTCTGGAGAAAAACACCTTCTTGCTGGAGCTAGATTTCCTGTTTGTGTGTGATTTCTGGTAACTCTGTTTCCCATATGAACTCGACACAAGCATGTAGCTTGAAATGCAGTTGAAGTGCACATGGGTAAAATGGGTGGATGCTTTGGAGAGACAGGGAGGTACCGGACTAGAAGGGGCCATGAGATCTGTGCCTATGGCAGACTGAGATTTCTAATTGCTCATTACATATTATCCCCAGAAATACTTCCTCATCCAGAGCATGCAGCATGTGAGCAAAATTTGGCCATTTTTTAAATTTTTATTATTTTTTATTATATTTAATTTTTATTAATCATTTTATTCATTTACATTTAAAATTATATCTACTTCAGGTTACCCCTCCACAAGCCTTCCATCCCATCCCTCCTCTTCCCCCTCCCCTTTGCCCTCTGCCCGCTCAGCACTCTATTCTGGGGCATCAAACCTCCACGGGACCAAGGGCCTCTGTTCCCACGGATGCCAGACAAGGCCATCCTCTGCTACATATGTATCTGGATACATATCCACCTTGATACGTGAAGAAATGTCTCTTTATATGTTTCAGAAACGATATAAAATTGTACAGTTTAAGATATTTGGGTGGATAACTTTTATACCACAGATACAGAAAATCAGTACTACCTAGAATTTGTGTTGAGTATTGGATCACTGAGAAAGCAGAGGGGAATGATAGGAAAACAGTTGAAGGGTCAAGGTTCAATGTATGTCAGAGTGTCCCAGGAAGAGCCAGGCTGCCTGCCTACCTGCCTACCTGCTTCCCTCCCTCCTTCCCTCCCTCCTTCCTTCCTTCCTGTCTTCCTTCCTTCCTTTCTTTTATACAAGTAGTTTTATTCTTGATAACTCTACTATATCTTAATAATGTTCGCCCCACATTTCTTCCTCTTAACTTCCCTTTCGGATCCACACCCACCTCCCTGCACTCTACTTCATGTCCTAACCAAAAATCTAATAGCCCATCAATTCTGATGTGCAGTGCCATCCTATTAGGAGCCTCACCGTCAAAGAAAACAGATTCATTCTCTCCCTGAACCTGTCAACTATCCATAGCATTTCATCTAGGAATGGGAGCTCATGGACCCCTTTCTTCTCCATCTAAAATGACAAGTTCCTTATCTTGTGCAGGTTTTGTGCAAGCAACCACAACTGTTCTGATCTCTGGAGTCTAGTGGTCTTTTCATGTCCAGAGGAGACTGTTTTGTTCTGGGGCTCCCGAACCTCTGACTTCTTTTCTCCCCAGACATTTCTACCTGCCCCTTCCACTATGGTCCCCGAGCCTTAGGTAAGGGTGTGATAGAGATGTCTCATTTGTGGCTGTGTGCTCCACAGACACATTGGCTGGTTGTGTCACGTCATTAACCACTCTCCACTGTGCATTAAGAAACTTCTCAGAGAGCTGCACTAACCTGGAGGTAAAGAGATACAAATTCAAAGAGTAACTTGATGCTATGACCATTTAGCAAAATTGACAGCAGTAGGTTCACCATTTGAGCCTTCATAAGGCAAAGGCTCCCAACCATGGGCTCTTGGCAGTTAACAGGCATGTGTGTCCTCCTATGGAGGGCCTTAATGAAACCAGAACGGAGTTTACCCATACTATGTGTTGTGCACACGGGTCTATCTTGCCATTTACTGCTGGGGCTCACAGAACTCATAGATGGGGAACACTGGTGACTTTTTCTCCCCTAACCAAGAGTAAAGCCAATATTCTAAATTATTTCAGGGGCTTTGGGACATCTCTAACCAACAGCTCAAGAGGAGGTATCTCACACCTGCCACTGGGCTTTGTACTCAGCAACCTTTCTCTTCTGGGGTGAGCACTGTCCCTTGTGTAGTGTGGGCTCCACCTACACCCTGCCCGTGAATACTTATCGGTGTGTATGAAACTTATAATGTAGATTTCTACATTGCTTTCTCAAATGTCCTCATTATTGACTGTCCCACCCCCACCCTACCTCTGCCCTCCCCTCCCCCCATCATTCCCCCTTTCCCTCTTCATATCATCTGTGCTCTATTAGCATTCTTCCCTTGGGATGATGGGTAAAGGTGATGAACACTTAACAAAATGTTTTGCAGCATTTCAGAAGAAAACCTTGTAAGAATCCGTAGCCCACTTTTAAATTGTTACCTTCATTCTCATGGGAAAGAGACAGATCAAAGTGGGAAATCAACAATGAAATGCCCTGTCCCATACACACACACACACACACACACACACACACACACACACACGTGTGCCTTAGGTCGTGCAGAAACTATAAGCTTTTCTTCTCCTCAGTCACACATAGCTTAATTCTTACAGAAGGTAGACTACCATCTGTATTATCATTTAAATACGGTTGTGTCACCCAAAAAGACCATGTATAAGGAACCTGTTCCTTAAGGTGGAAGTAGGTTGAGGTGGCATAGACCTATAAAAGATGAGTCAAAGTAGGAAATGTGTAGTTCATTGGCGCCTTATGGGAACATCACTATCCTTCTGACCCCTGGCTCCAGATGTCACCCCTCTATGACAGACTGTAGCCACTGTCATCTGAAGTTCACCATGAAATCCTCACCAAAACTCCTCCATGTTCATGAGCTTCCAGAACTGTGAGTCTTATAAACTGTTAGCAGCCAGCTGCCTTCCATATTCTATCAGAAAACTTACTAATGTAAAGATCTTGGCTTGAGCTGGTCTCTAAGTCTAGCTTGCCTTTGTCTACTAGCAAGAATAGCAGGAACATAAGGTAGAAACACAGCTGTAATTATCCGCAGCGTGTTCTAAGCACTCGGCAGTCAACCCTCTACACTAGGTCAAGTTCATTCTTTTAGAGAAAGTTGTTGGCATTAAGCCACACCAGATTATAAAATTTTATACCATGTTCACAGGAAAAAGAATCATATCCTATATAATCATGATACATGAATTAATACTGTGAAGAAAATCTATGTATGGTCTTAAGAACTGTATCGGTGGTCATTTTACACCGACAAATCATCTGTTCTGGATGTGATTTTGTGTCCATTGAGGGTGTAGTGTGAAACCTTTCTTTGGAGGTTCACTGTAACAAAGCCCATAGAACAGTAGGTTAGAAATCAGAAATTCATATTTTAGGTAAATTTAGACAGTGATCTAAAGATTAGAGGAAAGCTTATCTTACTTCCTGTCTTTTTGTTTTTACTGCTCATAATTTTGCCTCTCTAAGAGTGTGAAATGGGCAGCTATCATCTGACCCTGGGCTCACATTTGGGCATAAACCTCTCTCTCCCACCTCCAGGTGAAAGCCACATGGCTCAAAGGGCCTGCGGTTTTGCTTACTACCCAGTTAACAGGAAGACAGCAAACCAATACTTATCCCTTAAAAACTAGAAGAGTCTTTCGGTTTAAACATTACATTAGTTATTGTTGGCTGACGGGCAAAGAACTTCAAGCAGAAATAAATATACATTTGGGGCTTCTCAAAAATGCATTTCTGACTAGCCAAAATTAAGAGACTTCTCAATCTTATTTCAGCCCGACTAGCACATATTTAGATTGTCCCTTGACTTCCATATGTCAAGGACTAGTGATTTTAAGCACTGGTCTTCAAGGAACTTTTTTTTTAATGCTGTTTAGGTCACAAGAAAAGTACAGGTAAAATCCATGGCAGTTCCCTATTGCCCGTGGAAGGTGGCAGCTCTTGAGTCTGTGTCATAAGTTGATTAATTACTTTCCAACTGCTATTAACCGTTCTCAGTGAATAAACAGACTGGAATTCAGGACCAAGGGCTCCCTCCCAATTCCTAAAAGGCTTTCGCTTTCAGACTTAGGTGATCATTAGATCACTCATTATATCTGATCCATTTCTACTGGATCTTTAGGCCACTGCCTTTATTGAAGAGAGAAGAGTGTCTGGTTTTGATGTGTTTTCTTTCCCCGGAAGTTATTTCTTCCAGATTTTGATAGATCTGATTCTGAAATGATGATGATGATGATGATGATGATCAGAGACTAACATTTTTTCTTAATAAAGGCTCAGGGAGCTGATGGATTATGTAAACAGGAGGAATCAGTCCAGCGGTCAGTCATAATCAAGTGGCCATCTGCTCCTCCCCCTCAGCCTGCTCACTCAGTGGGGATGGTCACAAGGGCCTTAAAATAGGAGGAGAGCATCCCGAAGGCTTTGTCCAGTCCACAGAGCGAGTTCTTCTCCCACAGGTCTCTGTCCCATCTTTCTCCAGGCCCACCGCAATGACTGCAAACTCCCCATCCTCTCAAGTCCTTGGTTGTCCTCGGCTTTCCTTGGTCTCAATGTAAGGTCTCCTTTTCTATAGGAAGAGTGACAGAAACGCGCTGGGTCTCCACGTCGCTCATTATTATGTCTCAGGGAGTGAAGTGGTCTTTTCACCCTGTGATCCTGAGCCCACTCCCCCACATCTTTGTTCACCTTGCTCTGCCTGCCTGCCCTTCTCTTGCCCCTCCCCCTCTCATTGTTAAACTTTCCTCAGCTGCTGCCTCAAAACATAAGGTGCAGATGCGATACGTGCTGATAAGATCTTGAAGCCACAGTTGCCCAAGCAGTCACTCTGACTGGTCTTATCTCTTAAGTAAGAGCTCGTGAAAAAAAAATGTGGAATACACTATGGTCCATGATGTATGACTACGTTCTTCCCTCTTGAAAAATCACCCGGACTCGGCCACTGTGTTTCCCAGTTTCCTCTCTTCGTGGCTTCTCTTTATTCCTTGGAAATAAGGGCAGTGCTAGTTCTTACTTGAAAGGGGTGGGATCAGAAATGTTTTCTTTCAGATTCTAGAATATCTGCCTAGACTATGCTAGCTGGGTGTCCCAAGTGAATATCTGACATTAAAATTAAAAAAAAAAGGCTCCCAAATTCAAAACTTCTCAAATGTGCAGGTACACCAAGACTTGAGAGCTGTTTGCATTCTCGATTTTTTTTTTTTTTTTAGATTATGGACATTTAGCCTGCATAAAGTTTAAATGCCCTGCTCTCCTAAGGTGGTGACTTTTCTACCCTGAACAATAAGATATCTACAATACTCACCTATGGAGTCCACAAAGATGACTTGAAACCCTGGGAGATGAGAGACGCTGATACAGACCGCAGAGCAGGTGTCACGGGCTGAGAACAGGCGCCACGAGACCCCCAGCTGCTCTCTTGGCTTGACTTATTGGTCCTGTTTTTCCAGCCTGTTAGCTTTGTTGGCTTCAGGCCCTAGTTCTCCACGTCTTATCAGCTATGTTCTGTCCCTCTTAGATTGCATTTTTGACCTGTTGTAAGAGAATGCAGCAACGTAAGGGAGAAGGGGACGATTTCAGTCAGGAGGGTTAGAGGGTTGCGGCAATACGGGCCTTCATGGCAGGCACAGCTTGGTGGCAGAATGTGAGGCTGATGTTCAAGAAGCAGAAAGCAATAGATGCTAACACTCAGCTTGCTCTCTCCTGCTTCCCTTCCTATTTTGTCTACACCACACTTGTGGTATGGCTTTTCTCCCCAGTTCCACCTCTCTGGAAACACACAAACAAGCAGACGTGTATCTCCCAAGTGCTTCCAAACCCAATTGAGTTGACCCTGAAGATGAACCACCCTCTCATTACACTCCATCTACATGCTGACAGCTTCTTAGGTCTTTAGCCTGACATTCATCCTTCATTCTAAGACCCCACTGTCCCATCACATGCCCAACACCTCTTGGCCACTTACATAGAACTTCAGCTGTGCACACAGCACAACCACACTGGTTTCCCCACATCCCCACCAAACTTCTGGTCTCCTTGAATCCCACCAGTTTTTCTAACCCCTTCTGTCAGTAACTGGGAAAACCAATCTCCTTATTATAAAATCTATAATCATTTTTTAAAACATACATTTGAATTCCATTCTCCCGGTCTTCACTATAACCACAGTTGAGCCACTTCGGCTAGAAGGAAACATGATTTCTGTCACTGTTGAGCTGCATAAGCAGTCTGCCACTGGCGTCACTGCCTTCCCCTTATGCCATACGATTCCCTGTTACCAGCCGTCCCCTCTCACACACTCAAAGGGATTCCATTCAAATATGAACACTCTTTCGATTTGTGCCTTGTATTTATTGGTCTCTCATCTTATTCCAGCAGAAGCCAGCATCTCATAGTGACCTTTGAGGGCTCTACTATTCTGATTCCTTCTCTTTCTAGACCTCATCTTTTGGATGGCAAGGCTTAGGGGAAAACCCACCAAATATGTCTCTTGTTCATTTCTCTTACCTCTGCTCAGAAATCTTTTTTCATGCATCATTTGGCTGAGTTCTCCCTTCTTCTACCCTTTTCCACAAAAGTCACCTACACAGATCTCCAAAGCCACAGACTTCTCCCTGTACCCTTCCTCAAAACAATCCGAATATCCAGACTATCAGCTTCTAACACACTTTACCTATATCCAGCATGCTTGTGTGAATTGTCACCGAATGCCCCCGCTAGGAAGTGCCTTCCACAAGGACTGGACTGTTTGTTTACTGATGTACGACAAACACATAGTAGGGCCTAAATGAACATGCACTGAATCCAATCTGAGTAGATGTTGGACAGCCTTGATCCTTAGTTAAATGACCTCCACACTGTCTCACTTCAGTCTCACCAGATGGTCACCAAAATGGGATCTATGGGCCAGTTGCCACATCTGTTGACCCCCACCTACAGACAAAATGTAGAGCCTTCGGCAAACTGCAGGAGAGACTCACTATGAACGCAGTTTGGCAGTTTCAACCATCACACGGCCTCTGTACTGTATTCAGGGATGCCTTGTCCCCAAGATGCCTGTGTATGTGCCGTCGATGCACCAAGTGTCCGTGCCCTTAGCTGTGCTGAGCATGCCATGTATCTTCCAAACCATTCCCTCTTCTTGCTCTTCCCTTCTTTCCCTCAAACACAGATCTTACACGCTCACAGTAGCATGGTTGCATAAACACACACACACACACACACACACACACACACACCACCTGAGTTATTTTCTCTTCAATCGATCAGTTATATAAATGCAATGCTGAGCACACTTGTTTTTAAGTTGTCCTAACCTTTAGGTTTATTGATTTTTTTTTTCAAGCATCCAGGGTGTTTACTGAATGTTAGAAATAGGACTCCATATTTACTTCTCTGCCCTGTCCTGCTTTCTTAGGAACTGGCTTGCATGCCATTTTCTGCTCATTTAAAGGTATTTAATTTTTATTTTTGTAGATGGTGTGCTTTAGTTCTTTATTTTCTGATGATGTATTGATCTCACCATGTGTGTATGCTTTTGGTTTTTGTTCCAAAATAATGGCATTATTTTCACCCATGAAAACCCTCACCTGTAGGCAAATTCAGCCAAGTTTGGTAATTCCATTCATTCACAGTAGCCTCACAGTTTCTACGATGCTTAGACAAGAAGCTATTGTGTACTTGAGCTTCAAAGCCTAGACCGAATTCATCCAGTTTCGGAGTCTGCTTGCTGATGTTAACTTCCTAGGGAACGCTCTCAAATGTGAGCAAAACAGAGTTCAGAGTTGAAAAGAGTATTAGTCAGAAAGGCCCACCTGATACAACCCCTCGTGTCTCCACCCTTGGCCCGTTTCTTGCTCGCATGGTTTCTCTTTCCCTATGACAGAGCCACCATGACAATACTGGATCTACTCACTGTCTGTTTCCCTGTGCAGCTGTTTAACTTTTGCCTTCTGAAAACCCAGAGGAAATGGATCAGCCAGTAGTGTTGCATGCCTATAATCCTAGGAGTAGGAAGCAAAGACAAAAAGGACAGTTTGAGACCAGCCTGAATAACAACTAAACAGGACCTTGTCTCACTCAAAAGATAATGAAGGGAGGAAGGGAGGGGGAGAAGGAGAGAAGAAAGAAGGAAGCAAAGAGATGGATTAATCCACCCAAGCACAGATTCCCCCATTTGGAACTAGAGCATGCCTTATGCCCAGGACATTTTCCACTCCCCACCCCCACAGAGGAGGGAATGTCTGATTCACTAGTGAGCAATGTATCAGCTTCCTCTGTATGAGTCTTCCTCACAGTTCACATTCTGACTGCCCAGACAGGTTCATCTTTTCCAAACTCTGATATGAATGCAGCAGGAAAGGGTTGCTAGGCTTAATTTATTTTAAATTACATATATGGAAAGCTGTGATCTGTGGGCTTATGTTATTCAGTGTTCCTGATTTAATTGAGCGAAATCTGGTAGGACATCTTTGGGATCCGACTTATAAACTATCATTCATCTACTAGACTGAAAGGAAGAGAAAACCCTGCTTTTGGTTTCAAGCCCTTTAGCAAGTTCCTAACAATGGGAAATTTCAACCTCTACATTTCCAAGGATAATGAAATGTTCTTGTATGAGCTACCCTTTATTAATGGGGTAGATGCCTGTCCATCAATTGGGACTCTGACAATTCAATGAATGTTCTGAATGGCACTTTTCTTACAACATGCACAATAGTAAAACAAATGTCCATTTATTCTTTTTTCCCCAGAAGTTGCACGTTGTCAGCCATTCTTAGAAGAGCAAAGATGTTTGCTTACAGATTATGAATTTATGAGACAAAATCTTGATAATAGAATGGTATTCTATTCTTTTTATCTCTACTCTTGCTGTATCAGGCTTGGACAATGATCTTAATCATATATTGAAAGTAGAAAAGGCACAATTGCCTGTTTTCTCCCTTAGGCTACAAGCCTGTTCTTTTCAGCTCCAAAAATGATGATCGGGAGAAAGACTGAGTTAACCGTATAATAATCAGACCAAAAACACTAGTTCTCTTTAGCGAAACATTTGTATAATAGCCAAGGAGGGGAGCCCTAAACCCCCCTCATTATAGCTCTAGTCTCGATCACTATAACTCTTGTGTGTTATTCTATGGCCAAGTTTAACTTGATTACTTCTATGGCTGTTTATATCCGAATCTTTAACGAATATACAGACCCTTTAATGAAATCTCAGATAATGTGAGTTGCTTATCTCCATTACGACTCTTCTCTTTAAAAGAAAGTTTATGCCCTTTGACAGTCACATCTTCATATATTTTAAATCAGCTTATGAGCTCAATTACACCATTGACCATATTTAAAGCTTATATATATATAAGCAAACACAAAATAAAAATAGGAACCTGGGTGCAGTTTGCAAATAATGTACATGTTGGGGAAACAAACTCTTAAAAAAGCTGAGTCAGGCCTGGTGACATGTGAATTAGTCCTAGCTGTGGAGGAAGCTGAGGTAGAGAGAGCTCAAGTTTAAGGTTGGCCTAGAGCACAGAGAATGTTCAAAGACAACAGGGACGATACAGCAAGACTGTCTGGAAACAAAGGGCTGGGCTGGAGCTACATCATGGGACACTAGCCTCACATATACAAGGCATTTGGTTCAAATTCTAGTACAAATTAATTAATGAATGAATAAGGAAGGAAAATAAGAAAGCAAGCAGACAGAAGATAGAAAATTGTTCTACTCCACTAGGACTGCGATTTAAATACAACCATGGGACATTTTTACACTAAAAGCCAATCCAGTATTTGGGATTCAAATGGAACCAGGTCTCCTACATCTTCACATCCTAAATCTCTGTGGGGATATGGGCTTACTCTTTAAACTAATGGTTCCTGCTTGGCTCTTACTCTAGCCTCTGTCTTGGAAGAACTTTAAGGACTTCAAGAACTTGAAACTGAGTTGAAGGAAAACCACAAGATGGCCAAGGATGGGGAAATAACAAATAGTCTATTTAGATTGTAGAGAGAAGGAAGGAATGAAACACTGGGCAGGTATTCAGAGTGGTCTGTCCCAGAGCGCTGGCCAACTTCCTCATTTCTAATTGAGAGCTGGCAGAAGTAGCCAAGGCCCAACTCTGGGATAATAAGCAGAGGCATTCCTGGGTGTCTGTGTGTGCCTCGTGAATGAAAGCCAGTGTAGCCTGTAACTTGTTTAAGACCCTCATGGCCAATCCACAACGTGGAAACAAAAGAAACTGGCTCTCAAGCCAAGCTATATGAAGGAACAAAACACATCCATATCCATCAACCACCTACACTCCTTCCACACACTCTCCCCCCACACCCTTCCTCTTTTCCAGAATGTAATTCTGGATTATTTCCCTATGATCATACCAAAGAGTACTTGGAGGGGCTAGAAAATCCAGAAGCTTTTTTCTGTCCCTTTGACCCGCCATTGGAAATCACTGTTATGAGAGTATCATGGGCTTGGGTTGTAGGTCTCTGGAAGACCAATTGCTGAGTATACCTAAGGCCTTGGATCAGTCTCTAGGGAGAGAAGGGAAGGGGGTGAAATGGAGAAAGTAAAACAAAGGGAAATGAGGAGGGAGGGAGGGAAGAAAAGGCTAGGCAGGGAGTAATACCAAACCCGAGATGCTCTCCCGACAGCGATTTCCAATGGCAGGTTACAGGGACAGAGGGAAGCTTCCAGATTTCCATATCATCCCACTGTTCTTCAGGATGATCATACTTAAAGGGTCAAACTGCACTGGAAAGGATTTTGATAAGGCTATGGTCTTTACTATTATACACGGTGGTTAATCTAGGGGCACAGGGGAAGATCTCCAGAGACAAGGTTCTGGTGTGCTCAGCGGTCCCGTGGCTTCCTTTACACTTCGGTTTAGGCTGCAGATATAAGGAGTTTCTCCTGCCGTCTTCCAATCAGCAGAACTTCTCAGTATCTAGACAACTGACGTCGTGTCGTGGATGCTTAGAAATATCTGCTCAGTACTGTGCAATGCCAAATACTGTACCTGGTTATAAAACCAGCTTCCGAAATGCCATTAGGAATTTTTTTCCCACTTTTTAAAATGTATTCATCATTTTATTTGTTGACATTTCAAGTTTTATCCCCCTTCCCAGTCTCCCCTTCATAAACATCTCCACCCTATCCCTTTCCCCTTTTCCTCTAAGAGGGTGTCCCGACCCACCCACTCCTGCCTCAGCCTTCTAGCATCCCTCTTCTCTGGGGCATCCAGCCTCCACAGGACCAAGTGCCTCCCCTCCCACTGATGACAGATAAGACATCCTCTATTGTAGCAGGAGCCATGGACTGGCCCATGTATACACTTTGGTTGGTGGTTCAGTTCCTGGGAGCTCTGAGGGGTCTGGTTAATTGATAACGTGGTTCTTTCCATGGGGTTGCAATCTCCTTCAGCTTCTTCAGCCCCTTCCCCTAACTCTTCCACTGGGGTCCTCAGGCTCAGTGCAATCAGCTGTGAGTATCTACAGCTATTTCAGTCAGGTGCTGGCAGAACCTTTCAGGGAACAGCCTACGAAGCTCCTGTCAGTAGTCACTTCTCGGTCTCTGCAATAGTGTCTGGTGTCTGTGGCTGGCATGGATCACGTGGGCCAGTCTCTAGATGACCTTTCCTCCAGCCTCGGCTCCATATTTTTGTCTCTGCATTTCCTTTAGACAGGGATAATGCTTGGTAAAAAAAATTTAGGTGGGTGAGTGGCCCATCCCTCCACTGGGGCCATGTCTATGTACTGGAGGTGGTCTTTTCAGGTTCTGTCTCCCTGCTGTTGGGTATTTTGGCTAATGTCATCCCCACTGGGTCCTGGGAGCCTCTCGCATCTCTGGCATCCGGGACTTTCTAGTGGTTCCCCAAGCCCCCTCCCCATTGCTACTTATTTTTCTTCGTTGGAATCTTGTTATAATGTTGTTATAACTTATTCTAATGTCCTACGCTTTCTTGTCTGGTGGACTGGATACATGCACAGTAATTGCCTTGGAGTTTGTCCTAACCATTCATTTTCTTTGAGATGGGAACGTTTTGTTTGTCACTGTGCACGCTCAGCTCGCTGTCCTCACTTCCTACCTTACAGCAGGGTCCCTGGTAACTACAGACATGCATGTCACCCCATCACTTTATATGGGTTCTAGGCGTCCCCTAAGGTCCTCACACATGCACGGCAAACCCTCTACCTACTGAACCACCTCAGTCCTTACAATGCTGCATTTAAAGCTAATGGAAAGAATATCAATTTGTAGTGGGTTATGAGTATTCCGGAAGATGTCATTCTTGCAAGCCCTCTGAGATGGAGCAGTGACTGTTTTCATGGCTTACCTTCCTCAGTATGGCATCTCAGCCATTTTCCAGAATGACAAATTCTTTTTATAAGATTAAACATATTGAAACCTTCCATAGTTTTATGTTAGATCATTACTTAGACACATTATTTTCATATTGAGCTCATGTTACATATTTTACTTCAGAAACAGATAGTAGGAAAAATAAATAAAACAGTGTGCCTACCACTTTAGAAATCTCAGCCGATGAACACGTTTCCAGGATGCCAAGTGAGATATTGTAATTGTCCAAAACCACAGAGAAATCCTTTTTCGCCCCACTTACTTGGATATCTTATATAGTCTACGGCCATAACATGCCTGATCTTCTCTGAGTAGATTATGTAAAGTTGTTTGGATGCATTGGACCTTGTGCATAAACTCATAAGTCCTCAAGTATTTTTTTTTACTGGATGTTGTGTGCTTGTGATTTGCAAGGGATAAAGCAATCACTATGAAACCGCTGACCAAAAAGGAAGAACGAGAGAAACGATTTTACTGGCTCCGGTAGGCTTACAAAATGGTGGGATCTGGAGAGACAAGCGTTAGTGAGAACCTCTGTCTCTCCATGTTTAAGCTCTACTGCCTGCAGCATTAGCTTCACACTCAGGCTGGCTCTCCCCACACAGCAGCAAAGATGGTCCTCTGGGACTCCAAGGTGGTATCATCTGTATGTTTGTATCTCTGAGCATGAGTCATCCTCTGCCAGCATCCATATGGTTGTCCTTGCTTTGGTCATATGTCCACCCCGACTGAGTACTGGCTCAGAAGACTAGAGCTCACTGAAAAGCCAGTCTGGTGAGCATCCTCTCCCTGCAGCGAGATGTGAGCATCATGATTGATAGGCAGTCTCAGTAGATGGAGTAGGGAGGGTTTTCAAAAGAGCTGCCAGAGGAAGAAACAATGGGAGCTGAGCAGATATAGATGTGCGTTCACTTAAGTACTAGACCTTTTGAATACAAGCCTTCCCCTAGAACTTCGACTAATTAATAACCATTCAGGCAAAACTGAGAAATTCTAGGAGAACCTTGATTCTATGTGTACATTTTTCTAACACCTCATTCCCTTTGTACACACATGTCATCTGAAAAAAAATCAGGATAATATCTGCCTTATGACTATAATTAGGAAAAAGTAGATAACTAGAAAAATTGTAAACTAGAAGGTGTTTTCAACAGAGTGGTGTACCATGTGACTTCTGAGAAAAATCAGTCCCTAAAGCAAAGTTAATTGTGTCAAAGTTTACCATGTTCCCCCTCACCCCTTTAAAAAATGTTCCATCACACCTGCTGCAATTTTCCCTGAGGAATCTGTTCTTAAACACACACTGTGCTTTTGCTGCTGATAGGATTGTTGGTAGGCACAAGATGCTGCTCCGTACAAACCTAGAGAATCCGATTGCTAGAAGGGAATAGATGGGGGGGGGGATGCTGTGACCAAAGCCAGGTATTTTACTGAGAAAGATGCAAACAGACAGGTAGTAGAGAAGAGTTGAATGGCGGGTGAGAAGGTTGAGATGAGCCCAGATTCATAGTTCATGGGCTGCCTTTCATGCAGAGACTCCTAAATGCCATGAACTTAATGACCAAGATAGCACGGAAGTGCCCACTCCTAGGAAATGTTTGTTCAGTGAGCGTGTTCTTGCTACCAACTGCGGAAAAATGAGGAAATGTTTTATAGGTGATTCGGTTTCATCTGCTATGCACACGTTTCAAGGGAATGAATTAGTCAGTCTGTTTGAATCATCTTTATGTGTTCCATTTGGCCAAGAAAATAAGTTAAATGGCTAGCACTATTTCAAAAAGAAAGAAGAAAAAGAAAAGGAACAAGGATGGTAAGAAAGACATTCTGCGTTGAAAGTCTGGTTCAGACACATCACAGGATTCAGTGGATCAAGGCAGAAATATATGGAAGTGAAAATATTTCTGAAGTCACTGCCATCATAAACATTAAAAAATGTCTGACATAGCCAGGTCTGGCATAGAGCTATGGGAGAAAGTTGTAGTCGTGAGTTAAACATGATTCTCATGTGTTCAGGTTGAAGGCGTTGGAGGGACAGGTAATTGTAGCAAAGCAGTCCCGGAGATCAGAATTGTTGCAGTTGGGACAGACTTTGGAGTTGATCGGTTCATCTCAGGAATGCCAGTAAATATTTCATCACCATCCCCGGGTGGGAGGAGACAGCTCTAATATGTGGTATTTGCCAATTCCTATGAAATAACACTCCCTTCATGCTGATATTTTGGTTGTCAAGATGAGGCCGATGAAGCATGCGTTAGGAAGAAACTCATAAAATAGGTGTAACTCAGCCAGTACCAGGCACTGTAAGCATGCCACTGGCTCAAAGCTCACTCTGCCAACCAGAAAAATGCTGGAGCCCGAGAAGTGACTTGCTGTGGGTCATGCAACTTAGCTCCGTCGGCACAAAGAACCTCCGTCCTGCCACTCGGGGTTGATCGCTAAGTCCACTTCACTCTGTCGCCTGGCTATGTTTCCCTCTGAACTTCTCACCTTGGGTTTAAACTGCTGTGTGACTGGCTCTCTTTCCTACCTCTCTGTGCTCTCACTGACAGCTGGAAAGTAAGTTAATCAATCATCTCCGACTCTTTACTCCTCTTCTTGGTATCCAAGACGTTACACATACCCATCCATGTTTTCTGAGACTATGAACTGTGATAGCAGAGGATGCTCACTGGTCTACCGTGCACCAGACACTGCTCACATGTACTCATCAAAGGGCTCACAGAGCTACCCCCAGAAGCGAGGTGGGTCCCATAATGTACCTGCCCAGAGTGTGTGTTTGTGCACTAGGCACCAGAGTCTGCGCTTGAACTCTGTTGTCACCTCTGTAAACAGGGACAAGTCTTCCTTAACTTGAATGGTCTGGAAAATGACGTGTATTAAATGATTAAATGTGTCTTTCTTCCCTGCTGGCTTACTTTTGATTTGCCGTCCCCTCCAACAAGATAAAAAACAACAACAAAACAAACAAAAAAAGAAAAACTCACAAACTTATGCATACATTTGCTGAGTTGTAGCTCGTTAAACATTAGCAGAGTGAGTGACATACAACTAAACCTCAGAAGATGAGTCTTGTTTTAAAAAACGTGTGACTCCTGAGACTGTAAAAATAAAATAAAGGTAACTTTGAAGCTTTCTCCACAAGAGAAAACCTAAGCCGTGCACATTCAGTACCGCACTCATGGTCAACTTGGATGCAAATGAGTTTATAAGATTGTCTGGCCTTCCTTTTGGAAATGAGCATTCTCTTATTGCCTGCAATATTTTGGAGAAAATATAGACAGAGAGTCTCATTCTTGGAAGATATACTGGCCTGTGTCCTGTTAAGAAAAAACAATTTTTCACAAAATGTACTCTGGACCGATAGGACAATTTGTCTCCAGTCCCTCAGTTTTATTCCTTCTTGTTTCCCTTACCATCATCAAAAAAATATATATTCTAGTATATTTCACAACAATGAGAAGTATACGTTAAAATAGCAGTTCCAATCCCAGTTTTCATGTATACTCTAAAATGGTCATGTATCTTTAAATATCCTCTCTATTTTACACTTAAGAACAATCACATGAGAATATTGGACTGTGTGCTCAGAGGTGGGCGAATGACCTTAAGTCACATAGTTAGACAGGGAAGGGCTGGGACCAGAGCTCTGGATGGAGAGACTTCAGCTCCTGCTGTGATTTCCGTCGATGTTAATGAAGCATCTGAGTGGGGGCAGCTGTCTGTTAGGCATGGAACTGAGTCTTGGTTCATACTGGAGGACTTCTGCCAAGCACACTCATCCAGAAGAGGATGATAATCATACTTCCTTCTTCACAGGATGCTTGTGGAGAGAAATCCGATGGCTTAGCAGAACGCCCGGCATGTGGTAAGCATACAATGCATATTTTTGTTGGTTTTATTATTCTATGGCTTATACCTCTGAAGCTTTCCTTTGCTCTCTGGTGTAACTGTGGTTTTCTGGCTCTGTTACACATCCCCTCAAAGCCTGTCTCCTCATCTGGATACCTCTACAGTGACCCTGAAGACCACTGTGTCCTCAACTGTCTACACTAGGTTTCCTCTCTTTCATGCATGTGAAGTGGTAGCCACGGCATGTCGAGTGTATCTTGCCTTAAAGGGAAGACATCTTAGCTCAACACTGTTCTTTTTATTTCTTGCTGATCTTAGTTTGCATGCTCTGCCCCGGCTATTTTTGAACTTTCTTGCTCCAGCCGAAATCCCTTGTACCTCCTTTGCATTCGATACTCAAAACACGTGTTGGTTCCTGTATTCTGATTCACTTGTACTACACAGAGTAACTATGTTCTGGATCCTCACTGCTCCTGTGTTGCCATGTGACCTCTCCTCTTGGCTCTACATGGACCTCCACGTGGACCCTGTGACCCTCTCTTGTATTCCTGGAATCTTGGGGATACTTGTTTGGAATATTGCCTCATCAGCTTTATCTCTCAGTTGTGCCTGTCACCCCACTTCGAAGACTCTACTACCTGCCACCGCCCTCTGCCCATGTCTCATGCTCCCCACTGGCTCTCTGCTCTGCACAAAGCAGCTGTGTCTGTGAGGACACCTCACTCACTGGCCTCCTCGAGGAATGAGTTCTAGCCTCATTTACAGCCTGGTTTCCTCCCCACTCACACAGCTGTCTGTTAACTCGTTGCCTCTACCGATGGACTAAGAGCTTTCCAGAGAAGGACACCATGGATTTTTGTTGGTACCAAAGCAGTGTTAGTATAAGAAGGGAAAGTCTTGCAAACAAGTGTACATCTTTCCTACAGTTTAACAATGAGCCCCAAACAACTGCTGTTGCCTTCTGCTTGCTCTTCTTTGGGTGTACATTCTGCTTCCTCAAGACACACATTCCCTTGCGCCTTAATAGTCTTTTGAAAGCTACTGTTAAATTTATTGAAACCACTCTTGGAAAGTCAACAAATAGTTCTTTTCTGTATGGCCTAGGTGCCTCTTGAGACCTTCACCTGGCTTCTGCAACACTGAAACAATGCTGGCTTTTGATGTCTCAATGACTTGAGCCTTCTTAAGTTGACTCTTTGTTTAGTTCTTCCTAATGCAAGTATTCACCCGGATTTAACCCATTGGCCATCTCCTTTTTCCAGTCCCATGGTGACAAGCATACCAACCTAGGCTTTAGTTATCACATTTTTTTTGCAGAATATTTCTATCTCTGAAGCACACTGAGTCCTGAATTTGTATCCCATCCTGAGCACTTGCTACTGTATCACTCAAAGCAGATGTGTCTCACCTGGACCAATCACATCTCTCATCCATAGCTGCATAGATGTTCCATCTGCTCAGAAAATTCATTCCCCATGTATTCTAGGCACCTGATTCCTGATAAATAACTTGAACCCTCCTAATCATTCCTATGGTAGGCCTGTACTTGGTTCCCATTACATTCTTAATCTTGGCAGGCTTAAAATCTTTCTGCCTGCTATGCCGTTGTCTCTCAGTCTACTTCTGCCCAGATGGCTCCCCGTCATCTTCACCTTCCTTTTATTCGGTCTAAGCAGGTGTCAGATGCTATGTACTAATCTATGACTCACTGTCGCTTTCTGTTCATAGGAACACTGTGTTGCTTCTGGCCCTCACTTCAGGCTGCTGCACTTGCTGGCCAACCCTTCCTTTAAAGCTCTCAGTTCTTCGAAATGCTATAGAACCGAAGTCAGTGGATATGAAGCAAAGGTTCTTGGTTTTTAACCTACTGCTTATCTTTTGTTTACGTAGAGATTTGGTGTGTATTACTCTAATGCGAAGCTATACTCCGGGATTCTCTGTAACCAGTTATTGGAAGACAGCAATGAGTCAGACAGATGTTGCCCTCCCTCTTCTGCACCTCACAACATGATGAATGTGTGCCTGTTTCTCATAGCATAGGCCCATACAGGGCACATCTCCCCCTCTCTCGATCGATGCCTGTAGTTTGGAGTTAGTCCCATATGGGGGGTTGTAATGCCAGATAGTGTAGTCATCAACCTATGTGTGTTATGTAGTAACTGTTTTTTAGGTTCACTGAAAGGCAGGAGCCAGGTGCCATTTTCCATTTCCCATAGTGAGAGCAGAGAGCTACGCACATCATAGTTGCTCTGTGACTTTGGTGTGGTTCCACAGATTCTCAAGTCTTTACAGCCACCGTAATGCCAGATGTGGTTTTAAGTGTTCTTCAGTCCTGTCTGAAAACACAGTGCTAGGTAATTAGCTTTCATTCTAAAGCCTCTCTTTTGCAAAACAATACCCAACCCCTGCCCATAACTGTGATCAGTAGAATTCACACGTTTTTAACCTGTGCCCCTTATATGTTTAAAAACGGAACAACGAAGCTGCCATGGTTCCTGGGAGAAAACCTGGTCCCATTGCATACCATGGAATACTGAATTAATGTTCTTTTTACTAAAGAGCTTTTTGACTTGATAATGAACAATATGTTGTTTTCTTTCCCCTGGGAAATAGTTCTAGAACTTCAGTTCTGAAGATTAAATTTTATTTTTAAGGATTTCAGCCTGCTGTTTGTTTTGAAGTCCTGGTGATCTTGCATTAGCATTTGTCTGTCTAAAACAATAGGTTAACTATAGCCAAATTTAACCATACCTTTTCCCTGTACACACACACACACACACACACACATACACACACACACACACACACACAAATCCTATAAACAGCATGTTGATTACTTGCTTCTGGGATTTATGCTTGTTTTCTTCCAAAAGGAAGCTAAATTTAGCCTAGTAATTCTACATGCTCTCAAGGAGACAATGCCTGCTGTGATTTCCAGAATAAATGAATCTGAGCCACAGTTCCTTTACTTGACTAACCAAGAAAGTTTAAGTATCAACCTAGTCATTAGCCACAGATATGAAACCACATTAAGCAACCAGCAAGGGGTTAAGACAGAATGCGCTGTGCTCCTTACTGAGCTGCTGAATGCCTCTCGGTTGCTGCACAGCCCCGACACAGAACATTGTTTGCATCACATAATGGCCCTTGAAAATTACTCGTTCGTGGCTTGACTTCTAAAATTAAACGATGTGGAGTCATGTCCAGCCCTACAATGCATCTTTATGTGAAGCCAGCTCCCAGATTTTCCTTCTTGTTCTATGTAAGAGATTCCGGTTATGAGATGGTATTTCTAATAGCGAGGCTGGAGTCATGCTTCCATTTTTCTTTGTTTCCAGTGACAACTCAAGGGCTCTTGCCTGAATGTGTCTCGGCAGATCAACTCCTCACAATGAAGGCTCCCACGGCGCTGGCACCTGGCATTCTGGTGCTGCTGCTGACCTTGGTGCAGAGGAGTCACGGGGAGTGCAAGGAGGCCCTAGTGAAGTCTGAGATGAACGTGAACATGAAGTATCAGCTTCCCAACTTCACCGCAGAAACCCCCATCCAGAATGTCATCCTGCACGGGCATCACATTTACCTCGGAGCCACCAACTACATTTATGTTTTAAATGACAAAGACCTTCAGAAGGTGTCTGAGTTCAAGACAGGGCCGGTGATGGAACACCCAGATTGTTCTCCTTGTCAGGACTGTAGCAGCAAAGTCAACTCATCCGGAGGTGTTTGGAAAGACAACAACAACATGGCTCTGCTTGTTGACACATACTACGACGACCAACTCATCAGCTGTGGCAGTGTCAACAGAGGGACCTGCCAGCGGCATGTCCTTCCTCCTGACAACTCTGCTGACATACAGTCCGAGGTTCACTGCATGTTCTCCTCACTTGTGGATGAAGAGTCAGGCCAGTGTCCCGACTGCGTAGTGAGTGCCCTGGGGGCCAAGGTCCTCCTGTCTGAAAAGGACCGCTTCATCAATTTCTTTGTGGGGAATACGCTAAGTTCTTCCTTCCCTCCTGATCACTCACTGCACTCAATGTCAGTGAGGCGGCTGAAGGAAACCCAAGATGGTTTCAAGTTTTTGACGGACCAGTCTTATATTGATGTCTTACCAGAATTCCGAGATTCCTACCCCATCAAGTACATACATGCCTTCGAAAGCAACCATTTTATTTACTTCCTGACTGTCCAAAAGGAAACCCTAGATGCTCAGACTTTTCATACCAGAGTAATCAGGTTCTGTTCTGTAGACTCTGGGCTGCACTCCTACATGGAAATGCCTCTGGAATGTATTCTGACAGAAAAAAGAAGAAAGAGATCCACAAGGGAAGAAGTGTTTAATATCCTCCAAGCTGCGTATATCAGTAAACCAGGGGCCAATCTTGCTAAGCAAATAGGAGCCAGCCCAAATGATGACATCCTCTACGGGGTGTTTGCACAAAGCAAGCCAGATTCTGCCGAACCCATGAATCGATCAGCAGTCTGCGCGTTCCCCATCAAATATGTCAATGACTTCTTCAACAAGATTGTCAACAAAAACAACGTGCGATGCCTCCAGCATTTTTATGGACCCAACCATGAGCACTGTTTCAATAGGGTAAGTCCCGTAGGCGTCTCACTTAAAATTAGGTATGAAACAAAATTTAAAAAAAAAAAGAAAGAAACGGAAGCTATTCTGTGGTTGATGAGTATTTGTAAATATTGAAAATATTTACAGATTCTTTGTAAGAAAATTAAGAAATTGATCTTGATTAATGATGAAAGCAATAGCTTATGAAATTAATGTGGGACTGAGGAGGAAGCTCTGTCAGTGAAATGTTTGTTGTATAAGCAGGTGGGATGGGACTGCATTACAGGAAACCATGTGGAGAAAGAGAACAAACAGGTGTGGTGGCCTATGCTTGCAATCCCAGCACTAATATGAGGAATGTCTTGGGCTCAGTGGTCAGTCAACTGAGAAAGACCTTGTCTCAAATGAATAAATGAAAACAAACAGGTTACTAGGGGGTGATAACCAAGTCTCACTTCTGGCCTCCATGTGCCCACACACACAAAAATAAACCCATGTACACACAGACACACACACAGACACACACACAGACACACAGACACAAACACACACACACACACACACAAAGAGAGAGAGAGAGAGAGAGAGAGAGAGAGAGAGAGACAGACAGACAGACAGGCAGGCAGGCGGGTTAATATAGCATAGGATAATTATTGGTGCTTTTATTTAAATAAAGTAGAATTTGCCATCTGACCTTTGATCACTCTGTGACTGAGACTTGTCTAGGGAGTCTGTTTCAGTCTTGGGAGTTGTTGTGTTGAGCCTAGATTTACACATAGAGCATGGCTGTGCCTTCTAACACAGGGACCCTCAGGGACCAAGATGAACAAATAGTGTCACTCTGAGTCCTGTCTAAACACATAAATGCATGTGGCTTTGGAAATGTGTGTCTTGCCCAAGTGGCTTTCAATCTAAGAAATAAAGGTTGTATGTACAACCAGGAAGAGCAGTCTACATGTACTAGATAAGAGAACTATGTAATTCTGCTGAGGGGGACTCAGGGCACGTGTGTTCAGGAATATGAACCAACCTCAATGAGCCTGGGATATTTCTTACATGGAAAATTATTTGTTTTATGGAACTTAGAAAATACAACCTTTGATGAAACGTAGAAAAAGCTTCCCTCCTTTCTCTTCCAAAATCTGATAGTACATATAACATGGACACCATGACACCCAAGATGTACCGCCCACTCACGTGTTTGATATACATTATAAACTCCAAGATTGTTTTGCAATAGAAAATCTGAATGGAAGTACACTGAAGGCCTTTCAGAAACCTGGAATTCAGAAATGCAAGTGTGATACTCACCACATCTTGAACACAATTGCCTTGCCCACAGAGCACAACTAGTTGGGCAACACAAGTTTAAAGAACCTATTAGGAGTTCTCTGGAGCACCCAGGGCATATGCCCTGGGTGCCTGGATTTTGTACTGCTAAACGTTATGGCGAGCCTTGATTTTGCAGGAGCATACCGGTATCTTATCTCATTGTTTTATTTTGAACATTTCAGCCTCCCACTTGCAAATGTCCTTACTCATTTTAGAATGTCTCAAAACCTTCTGACCTTCATCTCACCCGAGTTGCCCTTTTTTGTTGTTGTTGTTTAGTGTTCCAGGGGGAACAAAGGGCAAGATTATCCAATAAAATGCAGGCCAGTTTTATCACGAAGGAAAAAATGCCCCAAACGCCACACCTGAAACCATTATCACTCCCATCTCAAAAAATTCTTGCGGCAAACAAGATGTAACTTGCCAACAGTCTTCGTGAGAGGGAAGCCAAGTTTCGAGCTGGCCAAATTCCATAAAAAGAAATACCTGTAAACCTCCAATTTTTATTTGCCTGTTTACATTCTTCACTTACTAATGGCTGAAATTCTGCTGACACTGAGACTACACACATTTTTTTTTTCACGTACCCAGCCCACAGAAAGAGTTCCAACAATCGGCATGTAGTCCTAGCTTTGTTCTAAACGGCACCAAGACCAAACGACTTACACAGACTGAGCCAGTTAGGAACAAGATGACCCTCTAAACAGTGAGATGACTCCAGTTTTTCTTGGCCGGTTAACCTGGCCAGGTATCAGGTGACCTAATAACACCTTGGAATATAGTCTTTATTTTCGGCAAGAAGTTTCACGACTAGAAACACATTGGGTATTTTTGCTTTTAATATCTCTAGTATATCTGTGGACAGACTTGAGTGTTCTTTGGACAACTTGAAAGATGCTACCTACGGTGGTACTTCCCAACTTTGGCTCCTGCCCAGCCCTCCATGTATGTGAGAAGATCTATTAGAGGGCGTTATGTCCTTCTATCTCTTGCCATACAGAAAATGTATTTCTTCTGCATGATCACGCACGAGGAGGCCAGGGAAGACCATCTATTCAGGGATCCAGCAGATGTTTCAGGCACAACCTACTCACTGATGCTCAAGTTGTGTTGCTTTCTCTCACCTCACATCTCATGAAGGTATCTAATGTATTTACAGGCATCCTCTCATATCTGTACCAGAAAAGCCTCCTTTGAGTCATCTGATAATTCCGAGAGCACATTACTTTTTTACCTATGCCTAATTGTGCTTCAGAGCTCGTCTCTACATGCTATGCAGATGTACAGAGCTTATCCCAAGCCACAAGTCTGCGTCCATAAAAATACCAGTGCTGTTGGTCATGACAGACCTTCTATAAGAATGTGGTCTTGACTTTTCACAATGCACACATTTTTTGCTCTTGAGTTTGGGTGTAACTTTTTAAAGGGCTCGTGTACAGTGATATCTAACTTTGTTTGAATTCTATCCATGTGCAGACCCACAATACTTTCAAATGCATTTTAACTATCATTCTTGGCCTTTTCTTTTTAACCTACTCATTGATGAACCTTTATAAGCATCTTAGGTTATCTTCAGTTTGTGTTGTTCTAGGTTAGTGTATGTTCCATTAGGAATATTAGTATGCAAAATAAAATCATTGAGAAAATGCCCCTATAATATGGAAACGTGGTAATAACTTTAGAGGGGGAAACCCTCCTCTGTCTATCTGAAGATAAACATGATAATAAATTCATTCATTTGCTTTGCATTTCTGGAATCTCCACCAATCATACATAAATTAGTTGACTTGGAAGTCCAGAAAGAAGTTTAAGAACATGTTGAGATGATTTCTGGAAATTCAAATCAGTGGGGTTTTTTGAAATTAATTATTTTATTTACCTACATCCCAAATGTTCCCCACTTGTTCCCACCCTCCCAGAGTTCTTCGCCCTATTCCTCCTCCCCTTTGCCTCAGAGGGTTCCCCCACCCTGCATCATGTATGGGAGAATTATTTTAAATCTTAAAATCAGAAGCAAGCTTGTTCTGTAAGTATACTATGTATCTAATTTGGAGACCTGTCCTACTACATTTTAGAAAAGATTTTCGTGGAGGTTGAGATAGGAGAGGTTTTTTTATGTAAAATACTGGACTGAATTTTTTTATGTAAAATTCATTGCACTGTTTTCCTTAGAGTCAGTCCCATTACCAAAGTTTCGCTCTTTTATATAAACATTTGAAAGAGTAAGCTTGTGGCAAATATCTCCTCAGCATCTTGGTCTTCTTTGTTTGTTCGGTTGTTTTCAAACATACAGTATATTCTGATCATATTCTTTCTCCTCGCCAAATCATTCCAACCTCCCTACCCTCCCCCCAAATTTGTGTTCTCTGCTCCCACCTCTCTCTTTATCAAGAAAAAAGAAAAAGAAAAAAAAGCAGTAAGATAAAACATATCACAACCAAGGGGGGGAAATCACACCAAATAAACATGGAGTCTGTTTTGCGCTGGCTAGCTTTGCCTTGCCCGAGGGTCTGTCCTGCAGTGTGGTTCATAGACTCAGTGATGTCTTAGTGATCTTAGTGATGATTGGTGAATCAGCTGAGGGGAGAGGCCTGATTTACAGCACACTTGTAGGACTTCTGGCTGCTGCTTGACTTCTTACAATTCAAGTTTCATCTTCGACATGCAGGTAACACAACCTGTTTCACAGATGTTCACAGGATGTGTGAGGACTTTACCATGCCTGGCAGAATGAGATGACTCTAAAATTGCTTCTTGGGAATCAATCGAGCCTCATGAGAGGAGTATGAAGCCCAAGATCCGGGGTCAGTCCTGCACCCCCCTGGGTCCTACCTGGTAACCTTGTGACCATTACTGACATTCTCCGGGCGGTCTGGCCTCATGCTGAAGGTCTCATGTGGACAAGCATAATACCCAAAACAGTCCTGGCTTGGTCCAGTGCCCATATTAAATGTCAGCTATTGCTATAAGGAATGCTTGTCTAGAGAGAGATGAATGCAAATGACCTATTATTTCTCTTCCTTTTTTGAAAAATGCATATTGTGGTTCTCATGAGAATCCTTCACTTCCCTCTCTCTACATTATGAGCGGCAAAACTTCTACCGAGCATAATTAGCTCATGGCTAAGTTTGCTGACACTCAGTGGGACAACAACTGGATCAGATTTCATTACACTCAAGACAGAAGTCTGCTCCGCACTCCGACTCAAAGTTTAAAGCCCTGGTAAAGCAAGACACCGTCTTCTGTACTTAAAGTGAAACTTTGCATTGAGAATTACACAATCCAGCTCCTGAAATGTCAACCTCCTAGGTTGTTTGTACTGAGCTTCCTTGTTTCTCAAATGCCACTTGTACTCCGATTCAAGGAGCAGCCAACTGCTTCCCAAAATAAAGGAAACTAGAGGTAGTAATTTTCCATCTCCGTCCTAGAGTGCCAAAGTTAAAGGGTCACCACTCAAGGCGGTCAGAGAGGGAAAGGAAGGTAATTAGGACGGTTTTCAAGAAGAACAGAAATCAAAGCAAGATGCAAACGAGGAATTATCAGGCATAGGCCGAGAAACAAGCCTTCGGTGGCGTTTCTTATCGCTACCATAAAGATGATGGATGGATAAAATTGAGTTACATTTAAGTTGTAATGAAAGAAAATAATTGCAGCATTCCATCAGGAAACCACGAGGTCCGTTATTGATCTGTCCTCCTCAGGGCATGTCTTGTAATATTTAATAAAACAAACAGAGATTTATAACTCTCTATAGGCTGTGTATCTATAATCCCCCACACTATTCAAACTGTGGATGTGGAGCCAGTGTTGGAAATGACAAGCATGTCCTTCGGTTGGTCCGGGATAGCTTATTAAGACTACAGTGCCCCCTGGGGAATGCATTTTGTTTTAGGGGTGATAAATGTGAAGTTGGATTATAAGGTTGTTTTTTACTTCCTGTGTTCAGGAATGAGAGAGTGTTACCCTCAGTGGGCACTGTTGCTGGGGGGTCTTTATTCTTGATATCAATCAGACAGTTCTCCAGACTTGAACATGAAATAGCTTGGATGTGCGGCTAATGTAATTGCTACCAAAACAAAACTCTTGTGAGACAGAGAATCCTGGAGGTACAGGGATTAATATATTAATATATATTGATCTAAGTAAAACTCTATTTTCTCTTGCTTTTTTTCCGTAGCCATGAGCTCTGTTCTCTCACAGACTCAGCACATTGCTGCATTTTGTCATATTTGAACTCTCTGCTGCATACAAAATGGCACGGTGCATTTTTCTTTTTACTTAAGAGAAACTTACAACCAATTTTTTTACCGAATTTCAAAATACCCTGAGTTCATTGGCAACACGGTGGATGTTGTTTAAAAAGTGCCAAATGAGTGATTAGTGCCTTTTACTCCCTCCCATCTTCCTGCTAACCCCCTTAAATTGTCACTTGTCTGTCCCTGAAGCCCGCCCCCCCCAGAAAAGATTTTAAGGTCCCATAGCATGATGCTTTCAAAAGCCAAAGCAACAAAAGAACACAGTTAAAGTTGAAACACGGGCCAGACAGATGGGCAGCCTGGGATGGCACTGACTCAGGATGTGAGTGACAGTATCTCCCACGTGTGGGGTAGTTGAGTTTGCCCATGCCCCTTGCGTTTAAAGAGTGTTTCCTGTCCTCTCTGTCTTCTGAAGCAGGGCACGACTGTGTTACGTTGCTGATCCATTAGATGGTGATTCATTTGGGGAGGTTGCTGTGTCAGACAATAAATCCACAGGAAAAGAAATCAATCTTAATGCTGACTTTTGGAAAAAGGCAAAATTCTGAAGCCAAAGCACCGATGTGAAGTTTTCATTCCCACGATCCACGGTTGGAGATTGCTGGAAGGATGCAGAGCCCCACATGCTGATAAGGATAATAACCTACTTGAGTAATAACAGATTTTTTAAGACTTACTATAACAACTCGAATCTTGGGTGTTACACTTCTCCTCCAGACTTCTCTCTTATCAGTGGCCATCCCTCCCTCTGTTCTTATCTCGTCTCTCAAACAAGAAAAACAAGGATCTGCCGGAATTCAGAGAAGACTCAGGATTTTTTTTGGGGGGGGGGTGGCACAAATACGAATGCAGTATGTTTAAAATGAGCAAGCACCCAGGTGCTGGAAAGTCATACCTCCAATGCTGGGAGGGCTGGGACGAATTGGGAAAATGAAGCCAAAGGCTTGGCTACTCTTGAAGTTAATACAAATCCCTTGACTTTTCTTTTTTCTTTCTTTCTTTTTTTTTTAAATCATGGATATAGTGAGTGATTCTAGGGTTCTGGATACATTCCAGTCTGCTAATTATATATTTTTTCAAACTAAACCGTTCCAGAAGAGTTCATTTGCATGTGAATCAATGGTTGAGCAGTTTTTGACTTCCTACTCTAAAAGCTAGGCTCTACCTTAGGGAAGCAATTGAAGGCACTTCACCTGGGAGCCCGGCTGATGTGGGAGCTGATGCAGTGTGTGTACAAACACTTCAGGAAGCTTTTCCAGTCTGTCACAAGGAAAGGGAAATGTGTAGTGCACGCTAACACAGAACAATTTGTTTTAACCATCCTCCATGTTCATGCACGGCTGCAGATGGTTAGTAATGATACAATTCTATAACAAAAAGATGCATCGTTAATTCCCGCTAATACCTAACTTCCCTTATCTTATTTGGGTATCTCATCAAAGTGACCATCAATCAGAGAGCATTAAATGGCTGGCCACCCTTCAGATTGTGAAAGGTGTCAAGGGGTGAGTTGGGGTCAGTTTGAGTTTGGAAGGTGACTTCACGAAAATCCAGTTTGTTGGTTTGTTTTTTGTTTTGTTTTGTTTTGTTTTGTTTTGTCATTCCAGAACACACGAATGGTTCGTGGCAGCCTGCAATAAAGACCTGCACAGCAGGAACACAGTGTAGCTTGGCATGCTAAATTTCCTATTGATAGGGTACATTGAAAATATCTGTTGATCGCTTCGCGTCTCTCAAGCATCTTACCGACACTAAGCGCGAAGGGCCACTCAGGATTTGGGGACAAAGCGGGATTGGACTGGCTCACCAGCTCTGGGTGAATCAATAGTGCTTCGAGCTAATGCACTAAACAGGTTCCAAGCACTAGTGCGGCAGTCAATAGCCAGAGTGAATGCCCCTAAAAATCACCTCGACAATGAAATGTGCAATATTTCCCATTTAACTTCAGCTAATTACATCCCGAGCTTTGTTCTTGCATCTTATCAGCTTAAGCGAAGCGCCACAAGTCTAACTGTTTCATTTAGGACATGAAAAGAGCAGATCCTTGTAAACCCCATTTTCAGCAAGAATCCGAGGAGGGAATTTATTATCCAACCCAGATTCGCTAAGAAGCTCAGCCGCTGCTTCATGGGTGCTAATCTTGCTACCAGGACAGTAGTGAGCCAACTGCATGTGACACTTTTTTCCACATGTCAGTGGATGAGTGGAGATGGCAGTGAATGACCAAGTCACTCCAGTAGACAAGACATCCTGATAATGCATGGGATATGAGGTGACCTGTGACATCAAATGAAGGTAATATCTAAACTTTATGACTTGATCTTAAAAGACTACCCTGGAGAGGGAAGTTATCCTTTACATAAAGCTTGCGGCTGTACAAAAATGCATTGGGTCTTTAGTATATTTCGTTTGAGGCAAACGTATGCCAAACATCTAATACACTAACCATACAGCCTATTTCATGGCCTTTGTCTTAAGCACAAACTGCTGTATTTCACTTTTAACTTTTTTTTTTTTTTAATGGATTGGGGTCCTCAGAGCGCATTCATTTCTACTTAACAAAAATTATCAGAAGGCACAATGCTCTGTTGGAAATTTACCTCTCTAAAATATATTCTGTTGTGTAAAACTGTCAATGTGTTTCAGTGGAGCTTGGTGAGAAGCAGGTAACGTATGCACGGTTAGCAGCTACAGACCTTGTCACTCACTGCCTCATAACCTAGCATGCCATCAGCCCCTTTGGAAGTGAATCGGGTTTCTGCTGGGCTGGATTATTTCTTCCTTGGCTCCCTGCTTCTCTCTGTGTCAACACTCAGTTTTTGTGAAGACATTTTTTTTTCCTTCTGCACATGAAAAGGGTTCTCCCATTACTCATGAGTCCTGTGACAAAGAATCATGCAACTCTGAGAGCGCACAAACAAGTCCTTTGGAAGCCCTCAGCATTATGAACACTGATAGAATTGAAGGCAATGTGATGCTGAGATGGTCCAAATCACATTGTCCTTCTGTATCCGCAGAGCGTAGCCTTCACAACTGCATCCCTTTCCACTGTGTTTCCTGCTCATGAGGATCATGTGGCTGAGCGGCCAAGTGAGAGCCAAGTGCTCCCAGGACTCATGCTTCTCTCATGAGCACCTCCTGAATGTCCAAGTGTGTGCCCTCCAACCAGGGTCATCTTTGTGTTGCCAATCCTTTCATTTTTTTGGTGCCCTTACACTAAGCCTTTATCTCTCCTGTCAATCATTTTCATCTGCTTATACGTTTATTTAATCATGATATCTAAGGGAGGGAGGATCCCAGAAGGAAGCATTTGCTGAGCGCTGCAACCAAGCATCTGCCTTTTAGATCACAGACAATTCATAGTGTCATTTTGTGCTTCGGGGGAGGCCTAAAGCAATCTATGCATTTGGACAGGAAAGAAAGAGCACACAAATCACAGGCATAGACAACCTCGGTAAAGTATACACAAGTTTTTTTATGAATAAACCGTAAACAGTGTTTTCATCATCTGCATAAGCTGCAAAGATTTGAAGTGCAGGTGTAAAAATAGTCTAATATAGCCAAAGAAATGTTCGCCTTTTTCTGTGTTTGTCTGTTCACTGTTGTTTGGCCCACAAAGAAGTGGTGTTTGCCAAGGGAATAGGAGGTATTTAATCTTCAGAGCTTGTTCCTGTGCCTACAAGTCAGGGAGGTCATTGGCTTGCCCCTTCCTGCAGCCTGTAATTACAGGCAGAGGACTATTTATTTTCCAGTAAAGTGACCAAGTCTTGAATGTAATAAGACTGTTTATGAGAGCTGGTGGATGTAAGAAATATATACAATTTTAGAAAAGACAATAGGAAAGTTAAGCTATTGTCTTCATATTTTCAATAATATGAGATAGTCTGAGTCTCAAGAAATGCCCTAATGTGCAATAATAAAGGTGAACCTCGGGTCACATTAGGTTGCCCCAGTATTTAACATGAATTATTATGGGAAGTTTACAATAGGCTAGAATACATCTGATAATTCATTAAGTAGAAACAAATTCGTGGCTCCACCATTGTGGTAAACAAGAAGCAATAACTCTATTAGTAAGAATGATTTAGAAATATTTCTACTTTGGAAAAGAGCAGTTACATTGGGTTAGCTGGAGACACTGTGGGGAAAATAGCAGCATTTCTTGCTCTCAACTAAGCTCAAATTTTTGTTTTAGAAATAAATGTTATTAAAGTAGTGAGTGCAGGTAAAGTTGGGTATGTAACATATAATTTCAATTCCGCTGGAGCTGTCCATAGGGGGTTGAAAGCCACACTGTGTAAGTGGTAACTTAATGACAGTAGATGAACCGTGTGGCCTGTGTTGCAAAGCCAAAAGTTCTAAGTTGTTGAGAACTACAAAGGGGGTGTCCCATTGTGATAAACTGTGACAATTCTTCCACCTACTTAAAAGGAAGTTTCCTATTGAAAAAAAAAAAAAACAGAAATGAAACAAAACAAGAGCAAACCTTCACAGTTTCCTAAGATCTAGGGCAAAGAAAGTGCCGGCCACTGATGTCATCGTAAGCCTAGTGAAAAGACAACAGTCTTACAGAGTGTGTACCAGCTACTAGGGAGGTGAGCACCGGTGTTTTCATAGGTAAATATTGCTTATGTATGGAAGATCTCCCTGCATTGTCCATGGAAGTAGCTAGAACTCCGAGAACCTTATTTCATGCTCAATGTGTTAGAGGTTCAAGAAATAGTTAAGACAGTCGCATTTTCTGTTTTTCCTGTAATATATGGTATATGATAAAATATCTATCAGAGTGAATGGATGGATAATTACATTGGCGAAGATAGTATGTCTTCATCTTATCTTTCTTGCTTTAGCACAGCTTTTATTTCCTACTCTGGGCTCCAGGCAAATCACAAAATAAATTGCACTATTGTTTGCTTAAGGCTCTGTTTCCTTCTAACCTTACTCTTGTCTATCAACCTCACCCAGCTCACCAGTAGCTCAGGAAAACCTCCATTGGGATTAAGTAATCGTTTACACAACCTCTCTCATTCATTAACCCATGTTGGCAGTCTCCTGCTATAGTCCGGCCTCACATAAGGAGTCCTTAAGAGCCTTATCCAGCTGCTGGTATGGGTGCAAACACCACCCATTTAATCAAGAAATGTAATATTTCCAACGAACGACTTGGCCTGCCTCAGCCCTCTTCATGACTGCAACCACCCTCTGTCTCATCTTCAAACTAAAATCTGGATTCTTTCCTAGTAAACACATAGTTTTAAAATCCTTGATTTCTTTCTATGTGTTTATAAAGCAGAAGTAGAAAATATTATTGCTTCTAAAAAAATTCTTTTAGTGGGCTAAAAATGATGCCAGTAAGAGAAAATTAGATCATCCTGGATCTGTCCTCTTCTCCACCCAGTTTGTCTCCCAAGTACCGATGATGTGGTAATCTTTCTTGAAAGCAGCATGTTTTATAGCTAAAACTTTAGAAATAATTTGGGGGCTCCCCCCAATTGCTTCAGCACACAATCCACACTTATTTGCATGATATTCAAGGAGAGTCTTACTTGGGCCCTGGTTTCCTTCACGTGTAGCAGTATGCCTCTCAAGAGCTAACTAACTCTTAGCAGGAAGAAGGAGGGTAGTTGACACCCCTGACTCACATGGCTGGCCACTTCCTGGCATTTCGGTGTCCCACGATGCCTATGCCAAGTTACCACTGATACAAGTTCTGCCACTGAATGAAACTAGGGAATACTTGCACACATGGCTCCGTGAGCTGGTCCATGGCAGCTCAGGTATGTTTGCCTATACCTGGGCTGTCACCGCTGTCATGGGTAATGTCTGTGATACTCCCTCACAGCGCAGCCTTCTTATACCTGCCCCATGGTCAGCCTCCCATTCCCTTCAACACTCACTTCGCCGAACTCACATTTCTTCTCTCTTCTTTTTATAATTCTCACCTTAGATATTATCTTTCCCGGGAACTAGTCTCTAGTTCCCCTCCCATTCCCTCTCCCCTCTGTAGTCTGAATTTTTCCGAGTCACATTTGCTACCCGTTTCAGCCACATCTCTTAATACATACATGCAGAGTACTGTATGTTCCACTCAACGTTGTTATTCTCTTGGTATGGGCTATAGATTCTCGCTCCATATATCTGGTGTGTAAGACAATAGATGAACAAAATGCATGCGGTCAAACAAATGATTTTAACACACATCCATGTTTCAAGTAGGCTATTGAAATATTTATTAGTAAAAACATTTTACCCCAAGCTACCTTTCATTCTTCTCTTCAGATCTCTAATAACTATTTTATAGAGTAGGAGGGTTTGAATATTTAAATTAGCACAGGAGAAACTAAAAAGTTCTATTTCTTCTAGCCCATGCTCCCTCCCTACATTCTTACACATTACACATGCACATGTGCTTTCTACGCAGTTTAGAAAAAAAATGACAAATCAAAGAGAGAGAAATGTGAAAGGAGATGATGATGAAGGTGAGGAAGGTGGACAGACAGAAATTACAGAACTTGGTGGTGAGCCAAAATTGGGAAAGGAGAATTGAAGCCGTTCAGAATATTTAGAGGCAGGACAGCTTCGTCCCTGTAGGCCTTCTGGAATATTTCCAGAACAGAATGACGCTGTCAGGGTGGGGAACTAAGGAGAACATGTAGTGAATCCGGCTCGAGTTACACTTTCACTGTGAGTGATGGTCACATTGGCACCTCCCTAGACATTTGCCCTGGACACCTACAGGTTTTCACCACTAGACACCAGTCATGGTTTCACATTTAAGGTGACACGTGGATCAACAGATAAGAATCCGTGTCCTCGCCAGCACCACCCTTGTGGACACAGGGTTCCTCTTGTCATTTCTTCGTGAAGCATGTGCTAAGCAGAGAACCCTGACCTGAACTGGATAGGCCCAACTGAAATGAGAGAACGGGGTGGGCACTCAGGACACCTTGCCCACTGACAAAGTTTCTGATAAATCGTTCATGTCTGAAGCCACATGAGAAAACAGGAAATGAATCTCATTCTACAATGCTAAGATGGAAAAGAGGGATATGTGCTAATAACCACTGGACCCATGACTAGAGTACAGTCTTGGGCTTCAAGAACATACGAGGGCATGCCTGAACACTTCCATTTCATTCTTTGCCTCTCCTGCCCTCTGCTAAGACATTTATTAGCTGCTCTATAGAAATGGAGAGCCTCCTGGGCCAACAAGGAAGCTGTTGCTCTTACTACCGTCAGGAGACATTGCTTCCTTTTGATTGGTTAGTGTGGATGGGATGGTTTGTGCATTCTGCCTTTCTAATACCCCTATGAAATAAGCGCATTACAATTTGGTTTCTATTAACTAAACAGAGAAAGACAGAAAGCCTCCTCATAGCATCAAATACCTGCCATACTTGGGAGCAATTTGATGAATCACTGTCCCTCCTTGCTGAGACCGAAAGCTCAGTATGAAGGCTGCTAACCAAAACCATGTGGGCTCAGCCTGTTTTATATCTGATTCACCTTAGGAAGTGATAAAGAGTGAAAAGGCTTTAGCATTTCCCATCCTGAAGCCTGTATCATTGTAGGATTTTGAGTGTTCTAACCTCAGGAGTGGAAAAATGTATATGTGTGTGTGTGTGCATACATACACTAATTCAAGCACCCGTATACATGCATACAGAAAGCTATACCCACACATACACAGAATACATTCTGTTCCAGGAACCTTTGCTCCTGCGGTCTGAGTTCTGCCGAGACCTAGCTCAGCATCCATCTCTGCTGTGAGGTTCTGCAGCTGCTACAGCCCACACTGCTCACACCCGGCTCTAGTCTGATAGCACGTGCTACCACCGCGCAGCCACAGTTACCTGTGTGCTCAGCTCTGTGTTTTACATGATCCGTTATGTGTTTTATGTGTTTGGTCTCCCTGTATGCTCAGTGCCTTCAGAAGAAAGGCTTAAAAAAAAAACATTTTGGCATACATGTCAAGTTGAGAATGTTTCGACATTTTTAAACAGTTATGTGTATACAAGAAAAGTAAACTATGTCACATGGATCTTATGATCTTCAAAGTCTAATATAATTTTATTTAGTATATTTGTATTTAATGGATAATATAATCATATTTAGTATAATTTTTAATTCCTTGGAAACTTCGTAAATACATGTAGGGGATCCCACCACACTCAACCCCTACGCCCACCCTCTAGCTCCTCCTCCCCCTCCCCACGCCAGCTTCATGCCCACTGACTCCATTCACTGCTGTTTTATATGCCCATGAGTGTGGGTTATCCATGAGGGCATGAACACAATCTCCTTTTAGTCATTTTCAAAATAAAAGTGTTCCACTAAGGGTAGAACTTTGTGAGCCCCTCCCCTCTCTGTGCTGGAACTTGTAACTGGTCTTGAGCAGGTATCCACAGTAAAAGTACAATGCTTTTGTGATAAAACCGTGGCAAATATGACTGGGGTTGGGAGTAGCTTGGTCGAACACGTGCTTAGCGTTTATGAACCTTTGGGTTCCACATTCAGCAGTGGAGATGGCCGTGGGGTGGTTGTGGTGGGAAGGGTGAAATGATTTATAGAAGTCCTATACTAAAGGAGAGAGAAATCAACGCTCCCAAACTGGGAGGGGAAAATAATGAGCTTGAGTCAGACCTATTCAAATATATCCCGCAGGCAGATGTGGAGATGTGCTTGCCCTGCGGAGTACAAGCCAGATGGCTGTGTAGAGTTAGGTCATCAGCACTAGGCAAGTGAGAGTCTTAACTGCCACATTGTCCCCAGGTGACTCACCAGTGCTGAGCCAGCAGCAGGCCAACC
The DNA here is from genome assembly GCF_963924665.1 of Micromys minutus. Classification (NCBI taxonomy): domain Eukaryota; kingdom Metazoa; phylum Chordata; class Mammalia; order Rodentia; family Muridae; genus Micromys; species Micromys minutus. The sequence continues at coordinate 41,427,296 of NC_137958.1, forward strand.
AGAGGCCTGTGTGCGCCACCCTTGGTGGCTGGCCTGGCTAAAAGCATGTGGTTTTGCCAGTTTGCCTTTAACTCTGCCCCCCCCCCCCCCGCTCTGTTTTTCTGCTCACCCTGCAGCCACACTGCTGGACTAGGCATCACAGAGCCGCGACCCCAGGGTAGGTGGAATTCGTGCTCGGCCTTGACAGCAGCAGACTTGAGTTCTCTTCCTAGCACAGGACAAGGGCCAAGCAATACCAGCGTTGGACATTAGGCACATAGCCTGCTCTGCCCAAGAACTGATTCTTCTGCACAAGAAATCCCAGTCTTCAGTGCTGATCACTGAGAAGGTCTAGTGACTGAGGAGTCACACTGTGGGCCGGTGATCAATGGGGTAATAGGCAATGAACCTGACTAGCCTGAAATGGAGGAGCAAACATCGTACAGCATAGACTCCCTGTTAGAAGCATGACCAGATGTTGAAGTCCAGAGCCCTAACACAGTTGAGTGTCTAGCCAACTGGCTAAAAGAGTCCAAGAAAAAGAACGTTTTATTTTGAAAGTTGAGTCTCCCACAAAGTCAGTACTATACTTTATGCAAAATATGACTCTGAATAGAGTTCATATTAAAAACCTAATGTTAATTTTCCAGGGTCAGGGGCGTAAGAACCTGTATGGGTAAGCTGGAATGATTTTACAAAACTAAATTAAAATAAAAAAGTTATCTACATGACTGATTTAAATTAGCTATAGATGAGCTAAATCTGTCCTATAGATCAATTAAAAGAATCACTATTTTAAATATATCACATCCTTAATTACACAGAATTAAATCTAATTGCATACTCGCTTCATACATCACAGTGTTAATTGAGGGAAACATCTTGAGTCAAACCTATTGAGGTTTCTAGCACTTCAATTTTCTTTTTATTAAAAAAAAAGCACAAAATATATATCTGAGTCATGTTTTAAAAAAGCAACAAGCGAGTAATGGTAAACTGATTTTTATAAAGCCTCACACACTAAACACAATACACTGAATTAATCAAGGTATTAATTCAAAGCGCATAGTATAATTCTAGTCATCCCTAGAATGGGATATAAGATAGAGCCCAGGGAAAGGAGTTTGCAACATGTTGACGGTGTGTTCATGGGCATGGTGCACAATCCTCCTTGTGCATATGTTGAGGCCGGAGACATCCTTGCGAGATGTAGAGAGTCACACTTAGAGTTAGCCCTGGTTGCATGTTGATTTGCAATGTGGAGAGCTTGGCTCCTCATTAAAATCCCATTGCTAAGGCTCAGACAGCAACACTGTAGGCCATCCTGCAGCAGTCTCTGGGTTGCCCAACATTCTCAGCAGGGAGAGCGATAAGGAGAGTCTCCTCTCCTGCAGTGAATGTGGGGACATCACCTCTTCCTGGAAGCCAGTGTTCTTACTGCTCCCCTGCAGCTCTCTGCTTTGGGAAAAGACAAAAAAAAAAAAAAAAAAAAGAAGTAGATTTGGATCTGTGCATTATGAAACTAGAATGTTCTTGACCCTGTTTGTTTCTTGGCTCCCAAATGCACAATCTTTCAAGATCAAGGAGCCCTTTAGGTCCTGTCTAGGGCATTGTGCAATGTCTCCACGTAGGAATTTTACTGGGGAGAGATGGAGACATAACTCCATGCTACTTATCCTTGAAAAGATGAGATCTAGAGGCCAATTTCCAGAAGGAAGGGTCTTGAACCTCAGGATATAAATATTCCATCGATGCTGGTGCAGATTTATTTTCTGTCTTTTTGTGTGGGGCAACAGGTATAGGGACTGAGTCCCTGGTTGAAACACTCTATTTCCACTGAAGAAAGAGTCAGCGAGCTCCTGTAGATTTGCAGGCACTCTAAGAAACTCCCAGAGATCGCCTCCCCTCCTCTCCTGTTCACCCCACTCAGCAAGGTGGACCTTAAAAGCTTAGGAGAAGGGCTTTATCTCTGGTGGCTTTGCAGATGCAAAAGTCTTAGAGCAACAGTAATCATCTGCTGACATCATTTAGACATGTCGGAGGGGAGCTGGGACAAAAGGTACTGAGGAAGTCCCTATGTCTTGATGACATAGGCGGTCAATAGTTTATGACCCAAGATGGCTCCACACCTTCCATGTTGCATTTGCATCCCAGGAAAAGTCCACTGAGCAACTCTGTGCCCTAGGTCAGGTTTGAGGTTTTTAGTTCCCAGTATACTACCTAGATCTAGAAGGAGCAGTGAAGGGCCTAGTGTGGAAGGAACCTGGCCCTGATGGGGCACATCAGATTTGAAATTGTCCATTGCTCCTTTAAGTGGCTTCCCTTGGCTCTCTCTAAAAAACAAATCAGCAATCACCAGACAAAACTCAATTACCAATTAATCGATCTCAATCAAGTAGCTGGTACATCCCAGTTAAACTGCTACTCCTCAGAATAATCTATAGCACCTTAGCGAGGAAAGGCTTCTGATGAAATAGTGCTTATTGGACATCAAAATAAGCGTCCAGAACCAAACCGTTTTCTTAATTACAAGATGCGGTAGATTTAGTCTCTCCTAAGAGTCTCTCGGTTTGCTGATTGATTGCCAATTCAAGTGAAGGAACTTGCCAGTGCACAAAAATAGAATATTTCAGATGGCTTTTAGCCACAGAGGAAAAATATGCAAGAACTTCATAATTCTGTGTGATGGATGATCAACCTTAAGGAATGAAGTCACTACACAGTAATAAAACTGAATTGTTATTCTTAACAGTAAGTTAGAGGGCAGGTGATACCCGCTTGCCTAGTAGGTACAAAGCCAAGGGTTGTATCATAAGTACCACAAAAGATTACGTCCCTGGCTTTTATAATGGATGATAGTAACAAAGGATTTCGGACATCTCAATCATTTTCCCAGACTAGTAGCTATATAAAAGAGTCCTGCCAGTCAGTGATGGCCCAGACCTTTAATCCCAGCATTCATGAGGCAGAAGCAGGTAGATCTCTGTGAATCCGAGGCCAGCCTGGTTTATAGCGTAAATTCTAGGACAGCCAGCACTACAGGGAGGAACCCTGTCTTGAAAAGCAAAAACGAAATGAACAAGATGTCCAAGAGTAAAGCCTTCATTTCTTTTCTTCTAAGTTAGGCTTGTCAGACTTTACTAACTCCCTACTCTACATGATGCTCCGTCTGCCCCGGGGCAGTATAGCTTTGGAAGATCAACTACAGTTGACTAGAGCCCGACATTATGGATACAAGGAGTTGCTGCAGAAACAGTTACCACTGTGCTTGTGATATGCGGGCAAAAGCTGTCGTGTGATTCTACAATGGAGTATCGGGCTGTCTCCTAGGAGCAAGAGAATGTATTACATGGTCTACATGAGAAGGAAGAGGTGTTAGGTCATACAAAAAATAAAGACCTACTGCAGTACAAACAGCTAATCTGACAGTGATGCTGGGTGAGAAGCAGTTGCCACAGCTCAGCAGAAGGGTGGGTGGCTAGGCAAACGTCACAGCGACGGAGCGGGAAAGACCAGGGATAGATCTGGGAAGTCTGTCGATGAAAATTAGGCACTTGGAAGCAGAGAACCCTGAAGTGAGGAAGTGCCTCCATCACTGGCCGTTCTGTGCTGCAATCGCCTTCATTGCTGATTGAAGTGGGAAGACCCAGCCCGCTGTGTGGGAAGACCCAGCCCACTGTGTGAGAAGACCCAGCCCACTGTGTGAGAAGACCCAGCCCACTGTGTGGGAAGACCCAGCCCACTGTGTGGGAAGACCCAGCCCACTGTGTGAGAAGACCCAGCCCGCTGTGTGGGAAGACCCAGCCCGCTGTGTGGGAAGACCCAGCCCACTGTGTGGGAAGACCCAGCCCACTGTGTGGGAAGACCCAGCCCACTGTGTAGGAAGACCCAGCCCACTATGGGCAGTAATGTCATCCCTGCGCAGCCAATCCTGGGAGGAACAGCTTTTCCTTCATGCCTCCTGCCTTGGCTTCAGTTTCTGTTCTCACTTCCTTCAGCGATGGACCGTGATTTGGACTTGTAAACCAAACAAGCCTTGTCCCTCCCCAAAATAGGACCCTTAGACAATGACATTGATAGAGTTCCCTGGTAGATTTCGTGGGAGGGATGAAGGATGGGGGAACCATGAAGACACTTAGATGTCTGGCTCCTCCATCTGGAGGGAAGGAAGAGTCACTCTGTGAAGTGTATAATATCATAAGCTCAGGGAGGGGCAAAAGGGTCAGGCTAAGCCTGAGATCTCTCAGACGTGTGGTAGAGTCAATAAAATAGACATTGCAAGAGAAATGGGTTACCAGGGGGGATATGAGGAGGGTGTGGTCCAGGGGTGACCCTAGAGGCCTTGGCAAGTCTGATGTGGATACTCAGGCATGACCGAGTCCTGCACAGAATGCTCAGATGCTTAGGTCTGAGAGGTAAGAGAAACACTAGAGACTGGATCAATCCATAGAGAGACAGGTGCTCCATTGCCGTTTTCCTGCATTGTTCAACAGTATATTTTTCTCAACCTTTCTACTTGAATTCGAACATTAGCAGATCAGTGTGTGTGTCTCAAGAAACTGCTTACTAAGATATTTGATGTGCATGTTAAAAAAAAAATCTTTCTCCCAATGATGACAGTCTAAAGTGACATTCCGTGTGCTGGCTCTGTTGCCAGAGATTCGTATGAGCCAGTTGACTTAATCTGCAACAGTTCTCTGTTGTGGGGGGACATTTTTTTCTGTAGCAATCCCTGTTTTACAGATGAGAGAATAAAACGCAGATCGCCTCAATTTCTGAACACAGAGAGATTATAGGAATTACAAAGTGTACATGCACTAAGAACCAAGACTTGATGAAGGCAGGTGATGTGTGTTCAGTTGTCCCCCTGCCCATGAATTCTCTATAAAAACAACTTCCCACAAAACATGTGTGGATTTTAAAGATAGATCATAGTATGACTTTTAACATCATCATCATCACCAACAGCATCCCTGAAATTCATTTCATGGGACTTTCTGCTAAGGAACCGTACGTTAAAGTCAAGAAAGAAGACATTCGAAGTTTTGTCTTCCTGTCAACAGCATCCAGGTTCCGTCTTCATGAGTGTACACCTGAACCACACACTTGAGCCACAGTGTAACACCGAGATAATAAACTCTGCCTCCCAGTTTTGAGAGTCTGTACACACAATAGCACCTAGTAAAGCTGGGGCCACTTGAGTCACTGCAGACTTTCAGGGCTGTTTGCGCGACAATCCTTGATATTCTGAGCAAATCTTTTACTTTATTTTATTTTTACACTCAAGATTTTATTTCCCTCCTGGTCCACCCTCCCACTGTTCCACATCCCATAGCTCCTCCCCGCCCCGCCCCCACCCCCGCCCCCACCCGGGCTCCATGAGGATGTCCCCATTCCACCCACCCCACCAGACCTCTAAACTCCCTGGGGCCGCCATTCTCTTGAGGGTTAAGTGCATCTTCTCTGACTGAGCAAGCTCTCTAATGACACACAGCAAAGTTTCCCACCGGCTTGTTTGCCTCCTCTTGTATAACCTCGCGGCCGTGTTTTATTCCAGACCCTGCTGAGGAATTCCTCGGGCTGTGACGCGCGCAGCGATGAATATCGGACGGAGTTTACCACGGCTCTGCAGCGCGTCGACTTGTTCATGGGCCGGCTCAACCAAGTGCTCCTGACGTCCATCTCCACCTTCATCAAGGGTGACCTCACCATTGCTAATCTAGGGACCTCAGAAGGTCGCTTCATGCAGGTGAGAGCATTCTTAGGGTAGCTGGCTTCGTACAATCTTCACTGAACGGTATTTACAAACTGGCCCTAGAGACGCAACCCAGAAGGGCAACAATGAGGCACGACCTACTTTTTCATGAAGTGGGTAATTTGTTTCTGTAAAGGTTTAATCTTGTCTGGAATGGTCTTTTTCTTCTCCTTCTTCTTCTTCAATTCATAAGGTTTATCACATGATTGGAAAGTTAACAAAAATGAAACAATTAAGCACTTTCAGGCTATGTTTTCCTATTTCGAAGGGAAACTGTGTATCAAAGGAGAGCTATTGTGTGACCCATGCGTGTCCATGAGAAGAGACATTCACATCCCTGAGAGGCAGAATCAGAGAGGGATGGGACCAAATTCCATTGTTCCTCAGGCTCTCCTCCTTCTGCAGGAGAGTGGCTTCTCACGAGGAAGTTCAGATGCTTAATATATTTTTTAAGCAGGCTTCACTAAGAAATGCTTCTAATGGCTAGTGATATATTATTTCCATACAATAAAAGTTCATATTTCAGACCTGATGGAGTTAGTGCTTCCTAGCTACAAGAATCACAGCACTTTGCAGAAATTAACAACCCCTTGTGTTTAGATCTATTTTATTGCTTTAATGGTGATTGGTGCTTTTCACCATGAGTCCGTGAGTAGATTCTCAATTATTGTGTAGGGGCGGAGACATCGGTGGAACTTCTATGAATGTTAGGAATTTCTAATAAGGGAAGATGTTTACTTCATTGTCTGACATAGTTATTGATTGTTTGATGTAGTCAGTATCGTGGTTGGATAATGGTATCTAGTAAGCCAATTGAGGGTGAGGAGATTTTCCTCTAATTTACCCATCCCTGCATACTCTATCTGTATTATTTTCCAAAGCAAAGTTTCGAAGATGCTCATCATCTTTAGAATAATCCGGATGTTGGTCATCACTGTAATTTAAGAACAAATCATACTTTCCGCATAGTTTTCGGCATAAAGCATGTCATTCAACTTCCTAGTTCTATAATGTTAGCAAAGATCCCATGACATGACTGTCCCCACACCGTCTTCCCGACTTCTTCACCTTCACAGCTGACCCTCTTCCAGTCTGGTGTCCTGTCTACCTGCCTCTCCAGTCTTGGTCATTTAAACCTATTCTTACCTGTGAAGATGGGACACATTCCTTCCCCGTGCTTGCGCTTTAACTTGCAAGATGGCGGTTACCTGCTGTGTCTGAAATGAGATCCCATGGCTTGTGCTTGTACGAGTTCTTCAGTTACACTGATCATTGCTGTAAAAGTCAAGGAATCTGCAGGAGAAGGGCATCCGATACGTGCCAGTGGCTTGCCTCTCTCATCTTTATTTGTGCTTTTCGGTTTTCCAAGTCCCCCCACTGTCTCACCAATCCGACCTACGTTAATACAACTTAACAATCAGTTTAGATTTGAACAGCATTTTTATTGAGATTATAATATAATTACATTTCTCCCTTCCAAGTCCTCCCACTACCCCTTCCCACGTTCCTTCAAATTCATGGCCTCTTTTTTCACTGTTAGTGCATGCATATATGTAAATGTATATATGCATGTATGTGTATATAGATATAACCTGCTTCGTCTATAGAGCAGTGTTTTATTAAACATAAAAAGGACCATAGTCTATTTCCACATGTTAAACTGATAATAAAATCCCATTTTTAAGTAATTTTAATAAAAGAGTTCATACTATCCAAAGGGTAGGTCGCATATCTGTGACCTTATCCTCCTTTTAACTAAAATTCTATAGTTGATGCTTAATCCTCATATCTTAGAGTCTTTGGGAGGTGGGGGGGAAGAGCTGTCTTCTGCTATTAACAGCCCAAACGGTGAAAACAAGAACCTATTTCATAACAGGTACCGGCATCACTGCCTGATGGTTTCGTTGTCCAGGTAATCTTAACGTCATCAAGTATGTATTGAGATCCCACTGTTTCTTTTTTAAACTGGGCAAGTGAGTGAGCAAAAGAAACTCAGAACCTGTTTCAGGGGGATAAAATTGTGATAGAAGAGATTAAAAATGTTTTCCTGGCAGCAGCGAGCAAGCTGATAAAGGGCTACAGGGACCACAAAGGACCACAAAGAACTGTCTGTGACAGTTCCATTCTGCCAAGTTCGATGTAAATAAACCTAAAACATTTGACCAGCCACACTGAGATCCGGTTTGTTTACATCAAACACAGTGGAGGGAAGCGGAACAAAGGGTGGGGAGAAGACAGGAGACCTTCAGCTGCCTTTGCCAGAGTGACTGACTACCAGGTTTCGTCAGTGTTTTCACTGGGCTAAACTCTGTAGCCAGGCTAAGTTTCTACAACCCGAGAGTTAGTAAATACGATGTCCTTTCTGTTACAAAATAGAACCAACCTATTTTTTTCCCTCCCAAGGCAGCTGCCACACATGAGAAACACAGAGAAATGATTTTACTTCCTTCCTACCCTCAAGCCTAATGGCAAAGTTGCTTAGCAGATTTTTTTTTTATCCCAAGAGTTTGCAGCTGTTTCTTTCCTTCCTATTGTGCTGGTGTTCGGCGTAGGCTGGGAACCCAAGCTACAGCCCCAGCTGTTGGGTGCAAAGTGAATCAGGTATTTCACAGTGGTTATTTGATTAGAAAGAATTATATTGTTTAGCTAACAATAGTCTGCATGGCAGAGAAGATGTTTTGGACATGTTGCTAACTTTCAGACGAGTGTCACGTACCTCATGCAGGTGGCCCTAAGTCTAAATATACTGACGTGCACATACATCTGAGTCCAGATTCGTGGAAATGTAGCAGTAATCGAATTCAAAAACGGTTCTGGTTTGTGCGATCACTCCCTTGGGATGCTTTGAAGGAGATTGTGAAGCAGTATTTGAGAAGGCAGAAGCAAGCAGGGAGTGTGTTCTTATAGGGAATCCTAGCCCGGTAAGCAGGGCCATGGGAGAAAGACAGATTCTCATGAAGATCACAGGACTAATCACAGGGATTGCCAATGTCTCCCCTTCTGAGCTCCTCATCTAATCTACATCTAAACAACGCTTGCTTGTTTTTTTTTTTAACAGCACTTGTATAAGGCCTTTAATCTCTAAATGCAAAGCATTGCTATTAAAATATTTGTGCGTGACTGTCAGGCTGGGCAGAGTCAGTGGATCCGGGATGGGGGAGGGGACCAGAGGCCTTTCCAAGGCCTGCTTCAAACTGAACTCACCGACATTCACTGGGTAACGATGGTGTGCCTGTTAGCAATGTCCACTGCCTGCACACGGTCACAGCTGCCGTTCAGCTCCTGTGCCACCCTGGGCTGTGTGTCTCATCCCAACCCTTTTCCTATTCTGTTTCTTTCAGTGATGTTAGCGCTCCTCACTTTCCCTTCTGGTTTTATCTGGACTGGCTGAGTCTAGTAAGAGATTAAAGTGGAAAGATGTGTCATCTGGACATGATTATTCTTTGTGACCATTACTTAAAGGGTCACATTGGTAAGGTGAGGGTAACCAGTTCATAATGTAAGCCCAATTCATTTCCTGGCCTCTGCCATCAGATTGCATGGGGCTTCTAAACCCTCATCTGATGAGCCACATCAGTGCCTTTCACTGGAGGGCAATGGCCTGCCTCATGTTTAGAATTACTGTTCTTTTCTAATATGTAGACATATATATATCCAGAAAGTAAAACATTACATAGAGATGAATCTGAATGAAGATTAAACCCAAACACTGTTTCTCTATAGGGACTGTTAATTGACTCATCTCTTATAAAATATTCACTCAGGGGCATCATTAAAAATGCCATTTAAAATGAAATATACAACTCTGACCTAGATATAGCCCTGACTAAACAATATTAGCACTGGTCTGTTTCTTTTGAGGAAAACATGTACATTGTGTTCAGAAGCTTCTTTGTGCTAAACAAGAACTTACAGTAAATAAGAATTTGAAGGTCATGCCCATAGATAAAATTTAAGCTAGGTTCTTAAAATTAATGTATGCATCCTCTTGAAAGATATATATTTTGCTCCCTATCAAATCACAGAAATTTAAAGCATCATAAATATTTGAAACCCTGGGAAAAATGTGGCACTTTTGTTTGTTATGGTTGTAGATAACAAAGAGAAAGTAAAATTTATTTCATGGATGCTTTGTAGAAAATAAAAAAGAAGAGAGAGAGAGAAAAAAAGAGAAAGAGAGAGGCACATAAAAATAAGAAACATATATAGCATTTGTTTATGAAGTTTTATTAATTTTAAATATCAGTAGCAGATAAACTCTGAAAATAGACTAGTTGTCCCATGGCTGGTGTGTTTGCACTACAGATCTGGAAGTGGCGTTCGTTATTTATGTAATCACTGAAACAAGATGCTGACAGAGCCAAATTAAGGGAGGAAGGCTTGGTTTGGCCTTGAGGATGCAGTCGGTCACCACGGTAAATAAACAAGGCCTGAGAACAGCAGTGACTGGAGGCTGTGTGTGGCGGAGGCTGCTGCTCACATCTGGGTAGATGGGGAAGCAGAGGGAAAGCCCCTCAGTCTCTCAGAACAGAGCCACCAGTTGAGGACCCCTTGTTCAAACATGAGCACGTAGATGTTTTCACACCCAAACTTTGACAAATGCATTGGTTCTTTTTTTTTTTTTTTTTTTTTTTTTTTTGTACAATTTCATGAGCTTGTTTGGGTTTTAGGTGTTTGAATTTCTTCTTGACTCTTTTGGGACTCTTTTCTTCTTGAGTCCCAAACTTCCAATAATTTGACTCTTTCGTGGATAATTGGTTTGTCCTTACTCCTTAGGCGAAATCCTGGGCTTCTTAACATTTAAAATAAATCAATATCATAGATGGTGTCAAAGCTTCCTCTTCCGTTTTGATTGCCTCTAAACGGGGCTGTAGATTTTTAATTCTTATTCAAGGAAAATTCACTTTGCTCTTCCAACAGTTTCATGCAGGCCTCTCTACCTCCGCGAGATCTGCCACACAGATAACGGTGTGTCATCTCATGCTCTGCTTCTCCAGTGAGAATCTACCTGCCAGCTACCAGTTTCTCTAGGACCCTGCACTATAGAGGCCCACTCTGACCCTGGAAAAACAGTCTTCCAAGCCTTCACTGTGGGTGCTGAGCAGGGGTGGCCAAGCATGGGTCTCCAGTGAATCTCTTGCAGTAGACTTTTCTCTTACAACAAAGCAAAGCAAACAAAAAGTAAAACAAAAACCCTTGGTAAGAAATACAAACCCCAAACCACAGAAAAGTACTACTCCATACCTCCTAAAATGTCTGTAATAAAGAAAATGGAAAACAGGGACCGGCACTGTGGTGCTCACCTTTGACATCATCACCCCAGCTCTTGAGAGGCAGAGACAAGCAGATCTCTGTGAGTTCGAGGCCAGCCTGGTCTACATAGTGAGTTCCAGGACAGCCAGAGATATATAGAGAGACCATGTCAAGAAATGGAAATGTCAGATAGAACAAACACCAGGAAATAGCTTAGCAATACCTTAAAACGTGAAGATAAGGTAACCATAAGGTTTTTAAAAGAAAAAAGCCTTACCCTGGATGCAACATACAGGAAAGATGAATGTGTGAGTTCACACAGGAAGTTTCACATCGATATCCATAGTAACATTGTTCAGAGGCAAAAAAAAAAAAAAAAAAAAAAAAAAAAAAAAAAAAGAAGCAACCAAAGTATCCCTCAAGTGATGCATAAGTGCATAGAATGTGGTCTGTATGTACAGTACAATATTGTTTGGCAATAAAAAGGAGCAGGGATGAATCTTAAAAACATACACTAAGTAGGAAATAGAATACTCAAAATCCAGACAGTGTCAGGTTCTAGTTATAAACAATGTCCAGAATAAGAAAGAAAACAGAGAAAGAGAGAAACCAGATTAGCACTTCTCAGAGGCTCGGGAGACTGGGCAGTAATTGTTAAGGGGTGTTGATGAGGTTTTTTGTTTTTGTTTTTTGGAGCGGCTAAAAAGTACTTCAGAGTCGACTGCAGTGGTGAGTACACACATCCCATATACTCTAAACGCTAGGCCTCTGTAACGCAGGCTAGAAGCCGTGGGGATGGAAAGGCCAGCAGTGGACTCTCACTGGGGAAACAGAGGGGGATGAAGCACACACCCCAGACTTGTGTGTCCAAGTCAGGTGGGAAGGATGTGGGGCAGAGGAGGTGGACTGGTGGTGTGGTCACATCAGATCAGCGTGGGTAACAGTGAGTTTTCTGAAGGATGGGGGAAGCCCCTGGAAGGCATTTGACTATTAGGGTTGCTCTATAATAAGGAGATTTCCTACTCCAGTGAGCACTGAGATTCCTATTGACCCTACAAACATCACCATCCCTCTGCCCCTTTCTCCTCTTATTCCTCCTCCCCTTCTTCCTCTCCTTCCTCTTTCCCTTTCTCCTCCCCTTCCTCCTCTCCTTCCTCTTTCCCTTTCTCCTCCCCTTTCTCCTCTCCTTCCTCTTCTGTTCCCTCCTCCCCTTTCTCCTTTGCTCCCTCCTCCCCTTCCTTCTCCCCTTCCTTCTCTGCTCCCTCCTCCCCTTTCTCCTTTGCTCCCTCCTCCCCTTCCTTCTCCCCTTCCTTCTCTGCTCCCTCCTCCCCTTTCTCCTTTGCTCCCTCCTCCCCTTCCTTCTCCCCTTCCTTCTCTGCTCCCTCCTCCCCTTTCTCCTTTGCTCCCTCCTCCCCTTCCTTCTCCCCTTCCTTCTCTGCTCCCTCCTCCCCTTTCTCCTTTGCTCCCTCCTCCCCTTCCTTCTCCCCTTCCTTCTCTGCTCCCTCCTCCCCTTTCTCCTTTGCTCCCTCCTCCCCTTCCTTCTCCCCTTCCTTCTCTGCTCCCTCCTCCCCTTTCTCCTTTGCTCCCTCCTCCCCTTCCTTCTCCCCTTCCTTCTCTGCTCCCTCCTCCCCTTTCTCCTTTGCTCCCTCCTCCCCTTCCTTCTCCCCTTCCTTCTCTGCTCCCTCCTCCCCTCTCTCCTTTGCTCCATCCTCCCGTTCCTCCTCCACTTCCTCCTCCCCTTTCTCCTCTCCTTCCTCCCTCTCCTCCTCCCCTTTTCACATGAAATTATCGGATTGTAGAAAGAGAGACAGAGCATTTGAGGAGATAGCTATTTACATTTATTTTTGTTGTTATTGTTAAAATTATCTTCAACTGATTTGAAACAAAATTAACTTGTAAAGCTGTCTAGTTGAAAAGAAGAGCTGTATATTGTAGGGAGTTTGGTCTTTATGTATCATAATGAATCGCAGAAGAGTATTTTGTACACATTTACAAGTTTTCTGGGTGGAATCACACTGCTTTATTCTTCTGTTCATGGATTGTTTTACCACATCTGTTGTCAGATGCCTTATTGAGAGAGCTTATGTGGCCTAATAACAGCAACAAGCAAGTAAATTTGGACTTCTCGCTCTCCCCACGCCCCAAACAGTGCATTAGGTCTATGTTTTCAGGATCATTAAAGAAAAAGATTCTGTGACCTAAATACTAAGGATTAGTCATGGACACAGTAGAAATTCAAAAGCTAATTGCCAGTCTTCTGTTTCATACTAATCGTTCTCAGATTGCCAAGTGATCTATCATAAGCATTAAACTTACATGCCAAATTCTGTTCTGTCCCTAGAAATATCTCCATGACAACAAAAAGCAACTCCTAACTCTTGTACGCACTGCTTCAGGAGTATGCTGAGGATTTTAGTGGTTACTCAATTATTTAGGATTCTGGTGATGAGAGAAAGGGAGGGACTGGTGATAGAAAAAGTATTCTTGGCATTTCCTTACAGTGGATGCTCCTGCACAGAAAAGGCTAATGACCAGCCGAAAAGTTCTTTGCATCCGTGATAGAAGTCTCTGCTCATCACTGCAAACTCGGAGACTCTCCCCCTCTCCCCACTGGTTTTCCTTCCTTCTCCTGCTGTCCACTTTCCATAGCAGACAGCTCCCATTCTAGCTGGGCTAGCCCAGTGTCACATGGGCTATCAGTACTCATTTAAGCAGAGGCCTCTCCCTTAGGCACACTTGACTCCTGTGGCCAAGGTTACTGAAACCAGGAGTCACTGGCAAAGAAATGCAACTGTGGAAGCTGTTGGAGCTTCAACTCCCCAGCGCTCCTTCTGACTGGAGGCTTCATACTCTATTCACTCCAGGGCTTCAAAAGCCAAGCAGCTGGGTGTTTAAGAAGGAATCAAATGCTCAGATTGGGGCATTAGATAAAGTCTCTGGGAAACCTGACTCTTGTACTCTTCAGCTTGATTCTCCCTTGAATTTCACTAAAAGCAAAAGTGGTATCTGCCTTCCAGAATAACTGTGTTCTCTTCTGGACGCGCCGAGCACAGTGTCTGACTTGGTTGCCTGTGATGAAAGTGTCATGTATACGGTTGTCTCCAGCTGAAAAAGTCACGGGAAGACAAAAACAAATCAATCAACCCAAGCCCAGGGATGCAAAGAGCTTCTTGGTGGAAACAAAGAGAAAGGTTAATCATTCCTGGGAAGCACTTATAATCAGATATGCGATGAAGTCAGAGATAACAGCCTGGTAATTAAGAAGGGATTGCTTATTATAGATCTGAGAAATCCTAAACCGAGCAAGAAGGGTTATATATAGAATTGCCATAAGGCTCAGCAATGAATCCTGACGTATCACGTGACAGCAGTTTAAGGAAAACCGAAACATCGCCGTCCACAGGGTTCTGGGAGAGGATCATTGTCATGTAGCAGGTCTGAGGCCTAGAAGAAACCAGAAAGACAGGTGCAGCATGCAGATACCCAAGAGCTGATCCGTAATCATAAAAGACATGAAAGTCACAGAAAGCTTGAGTGTTAAGACACACTTATGTGTCTTAGGTTGGGTTTTATTACTGCAACGAAACACCACGACCAAAAGCAAGCACAGGAAAAAAAAAGGTTTGTTTGGCTTTTACACTTCTACATCACTGTTCATCATCTAAGAAAGTCAGGACAAGAACTCAAACAGGCAGGAACCTGGAGGCAGGAGCTGGGGAGACTATGAAGGAGTGCTTCTTGTTGGCTTATTTCCCATGGCTTGCTCAGCCTGCTTTCTTATAGAAGTCTAGGAGTGGAACCACCCACAATGGGCAAGACCCTCTCCCCTCAATAACTAGTTTAAAAAGTGTCTTACAGTCAGATCTTAAGGAGGCATTCTCTCAATTAAGTTTCAGATAACTCTAGTTTGTGTGTCTTCTTCTTCTTCTTCTTCTTCTTCTTCTTCTTCTTCTTCTACTTCTTCTTCTTCTTCTTCTTCTCTTTCTTCTTCTTCTTCTTCTTCTTCTTCTTCTTCTTCTTCTTCTTCTTCTTCTTCTCTTTCTTCTTCTTTTTCTTCTTCTTCTTCTTCTTCTTCTTCTTCTTCTTCTTCTTTTCTTCTTCTTCTTCTTCTTCTTCTTCTTCTTCTTCTTCTTCTTCTTCTTCTTCTTCTTCTTCTTCTTCTCCTCCTCCTCCTCCTCCTCCTCCTCCTCCTCCTCCTCCTCCTCCTCCTCCTCCTCCTCCTTCTCCTCCTTTTCCTCTTCCCCCTCCCCCTCCTACTCCTCCTTCTCTTTGGTTTTCTATATCTTTATTTTTAAATTGAAGTCATGGGTTGGAGAACTACAGGAATGGAAGGAACTGAACACCAAAGAGGGTTTGAGATTGCCAAACTGAATCACTGAGATCCAGATGATGTGCTATAGAGGTTTGGGATCCTCAGCATTGCATAGGAAAGGAGGTAAGGGACTGGAAGTTAAACCTTCTTCATTTTGCCCACAAAGGTCACAAGTGCCTATTGGGCCCTAAATATAAGAAATAACAGTAATTTCCATCCTGACCACATGACCCTTGCACCATCATTTAACTTCCGTGCAAATATAACTTCCCCGATTAATGGAGGTGTTCTGAAAGTGTTGAGTGTTTGGAGTAGAACCAAACTGTCATGATGTTAAACTTTTATGGCTTAATGTGCTTTGGGTTAGTTTTTTCTATTAACCGTTCACCCCATGAGAACAAATTAAGCACTTGGAAATCTTCCTAAATTGTTTCGGGCTACTTGATTTCTTTATTGTGTTGAAGAAAGAAAAGGCTACTTTTCCCCAGAATATGTTTATTTTGTGTATATTTGAGTCACTACTTTAATCTCCACTTCTGTTTTGTGAATGAGAAAACTATGGCCGAGGGAGTGGTTTGGTTTTGTTCATTTGTTTTGTTTTGCTTGTATTGTAATTTCAGGGTACCCATTATTGCCCTGGGGTTTCATATTACAAACCAGTGCACTTTGAAATTACAACGTGTAAAAGTTTCTTGGAAATGTCATGCCGTGTCACAGCAGATATGAAGCCCAGTGCTGAATCAACCTCTTGGCCCACACTCCCTGTGTGCAAACTGATGACCTACTTTAGAGACTCTCTGAGCATGCCCAACCCCTCCTAAAATCTGCAGTCAGCTAATATAACAACCCTGTACTAGTCTCCTCAGTTGATCTGTCTCTGAGTTTCTATTATCACTGAACTCTAGAAACAGAATGGAGGGAAATTGTATTGCTGGGGAATATCTCTATGACAAATACCTGAAAGCAAGAATAACACCATTTCTCCAAACACATCCTTCAGGCATTGTTGAAACCACAGGCCTTCTTTTTAAAGCCAGAACAAAAAATGTAGGAGTTTATTTGTAAAATAAATAATAGCATACCATGAGACAGTGGTATGTGTGTGTGTGTGTGTGTGTGTGTGTGTGTGTCCAACATTCAATTCACATAGCCAGAGTCTACTCTGACCTCAGAAGATCTATAAATACAGTTTAGGAGTAGCAAAGCTGGAGTCAGCCCCAGGTTTCCAGACTCCCCATGCTCTACATTTAGAGAAACTGCCCCCATGAGGAGGGTTAAAGGACAGATTAGAGAATAATCCAGGAACTACATAGTACACATGGTGTCTTCCTTCTGGGGAGAGTTTTGGCTCCTCCAGCTCCCCGTGCACTTGTAAGGATTGGTCTGAATGTGCCGTCTGATTAACTGGAAGATCTCTCTTCCTAGAAACTGCTGAGACCATAGGCAAAACATGAGGGTTCAGATAAACTGGCTTCAAGGCAGGAAATGAAAAGATGTTGCATTGGTTTCTAGCAGGGTACACTATGGGTCTTTAGTTGGAACATTAATACACCTTCCTGTGTTCAGAGTAAGTCTGTTGGAATGAGGGTGGCTTCTTTTGTCGCTCAGGTGGTACTCTCTCGAACGGCACATTTCACTCCACATGTGAACTTCCTCCTGGATTCCCACCCTGTATCTCCAGAAGTTATTGTTGAACACCCATCAGATCAGGATGGCTATACATTGGTTGTCACAGGGAAGAAGGTAAGGCCTGTTTCCATGGAAACTTCCATGGATGCAGTTCTCCTTAGATGGATTAATGTATACTGTTGTTTAAATTCCCCATCTCTGAGACTTAGATTCATTCCTCCTCCGTTTATTTCATTCTTGCGTCTTCCAGAGAGCTCCAGGAATAGAGTTATCTACTAGTCAAAGAATATTAGGCCTATGGAGGTCTTCTTAAAAACGTACATTTCTTCTCAGTCCTGTTTCTCAGTGAGACAAACAACAAACCAACAAGAGGGATGTAAATTACGGTCCTAACAACAGAACCCCAGAGTAGGCAGATAAATCCTGGAGACACACTGGAACGTGACTTCAGTCCCTTTACTCTAAGAGACAGATGAATGTCTTGATGTCAGAATGCCGTGTAACCTTACACAGAACTTTCCAGGGTCCTAAGTGTTTCTCCTAAAGCTTAGATTAGTGTCTCTGGTTATTTTAAAATCATCTCAGACAGAGCCACATGTCTCTACTTTGCAGAACTTCTAATATTATGGGACAGCGATTCTGGACCAGGACAGTAGTATTGATGTTAAGGCTGGGGTGTGAAGGGGGCTAGGTAATTATTTCTGGTTGTACTGTCTAAGAGTTCCTGAAGCTCACAGCCCTGTCTCAGCCTCCCAAGCAGCAAGCATCTCTGGTGCACACTATATCCGACAAATGATGTTACCTTCCTATCTCGTGTGTGCCAACAGTAAGAGGAGGAGTTTGACTTTTTAAAGATCACTTAAAGCTGATGTCATGGGATTTTCACATAGATGCAGTCTCAACTAGGTGCCACCGAGTGATGTTTATATGAAACTTTTACATGATCAGTTTTTACAAACCCTCCCAGAAGCCCTTTCTGTCCCATGTCTTTGCAGATCACCAAGATTCCACTGAGTGGGCTGGGCTGTGGGCATTTCCAGTCCTGCAGTCAGTGCCTCTCTGCCCCTTACTTTATCCAGTGTGGCTGGTGCCACAACCAGTGTGTGCACGCCGATGAATGTCGCAGCGGCACGTGGACTCGAGAATTCTGTCTGCCAGCAGTGTATAAGGTAGGCATACCTGCCAGCGATTATGTGCATGTTTGTAAATGTGAATTCCAATAGTGGAAAGAAAAGGGAATGCAGAAATCAATGCGCTCATCTCTGTGGGAGACATCAGCCAAAGTCCGGGCCTCTCTAGGATGGTTGCTCTCCCTTAGGTCCATGTGTGTGACCACAGTGGGGGTAACAGATAATCAGCATTGCTCCCCAGTCCAGATCTGTTCCCTCCTTAATCACCCATACTCTTATTTCCCCTTGCCTGCTCTAGTCCAGGTGCCCAAACTGAAGCTTCCAACTCCACAGGGTTTATTTCTCAGGTTCATGGCATACATGAAGCCCCTAAACTGAACCACGTAGACTGATGAGCCTCATACCTAGAAGTTGGTTCCCAGGTTCACCTGTGGGCGCCTTTAAATCTTACCTCAATGTACTTGAACAAGAAATAATGGCACGGAGGATAGCTTTACCGCCATCTTCAATTCTGTAAACAGTATCATATGGCTTTACTCACTCTGAAAATACTTACTGATCATATGGCAAGAGATATAGTTCAGGAAGAGACAAGTGTGGCCCACTGTTCTGAGAGAGCAACCTTAATAATGCAGCCACATTCTGTTTCTGTAAGGTTTGGTTTGACGCTGTGAAAACCTGAGGTCTTTTGTGAATGAATCTTGCTTGAAAGAGCTGTCCCAAGTGAGGACCCAGTATTAACTTTTCTGTCTGCCTGTAGAATAGTTGAACTTTTAGTAAATTGTTCCTGTGAAATATTCAAGTTCAAGGTCTGGGTCTCCTGGTTCACTCCAAGTAAACAAAAGTAGCAGAGCAGACACCAGACTGGAGTGTGTGGCTGTTTTCATTTAGTTACGGTTTAGAGCAAGATTTGTAGTGGGTAACCGGGCTTTCCATAAAACCATTTACTTCTAGGTGTGACACAATTATCCAGCCTTGCCTTAGTCGGCCAGAGAATGAACTGAAAACAGTAAGAAATCAGCCTTGGGTCTATACCATGTTGTTTGGTCTTCTAAAACCCACGTGCAAACTGAATACTCTATTTAACAAATAGCCATGGCAATTCCAGATGTTAGGAACTCTTTACTGTCTGTGACAACTCTGTGTGTGTGTGTGTGTGTGTGTGTGTGTGTGTGTGTGTGTGTGTGTGTAACACAACAGTTTCTTTAAACTATTCATATTAGCATTTAAGAAAGCAGGCTGATAGCCTGACCAGAAGCAGTGCTTCATCCTGACCCTATGCCTCCCTTTATTGTTAAAATAGCTGACAATGAAGCAAATAGCTTATAGTTTTCCAGAACAGCAGAGTTTCTCATACAAGTCTTTCTCTTCCTTGTTCTTGCCAAAGT
Organism: Micromys minutus; assembly: GCF_963924665.1. NCBI lineage: Eukaryota > Metazoa > Chordata > Mammalia > Rodentia > Muridae > Micromys > Micromys minutus. The sequence continues at coordinate 41,446,742 of NC_137958.1, forward strand.
CCAGCATCTAACAGTTGGTGACTTTAAACGGTTGGAGTGCATCATGCAGAAGTCAATGAGCTGTACGTTTTATGGCAGCCAGAAAGTAGCAACAGCCCAACTGAGTTTGTGAACCCACAGACCCACCCCCTCTGTCCAGAGCTGTTAGGCAGATTTCATGCCATACTAGACAGTGACATTGGGTATTCTTACTGCGGGGGGAGAGGGGAGATAAATTGTCCCTCTTTCTTTTTGTCCTTCAACTCTACATGCACAAATCCAGCTGATGTATAGAATTCCACTTTCTGATACACACACATTAACTTGCTTCTCAAGGTATGTGGTCTTCGGTGCCTGGGATACTTTGCAGTTTCAGATATGAGTGATTTTTGGATTTGTAGATGCATTATTTCAAATGTGTCCTCTGACCTCATATGTCAAGAGCACTGAGAAGTGGAACGTTCACAATCTAGTCTAAATGTATCATGGTGGGATAATCTTCATACACTATAGGACTGGAGACAGGCTCAGAGACACAATAGAACTCTATCATTGGTCAGAATCCCAGGTGAGGAGCAACAGCAGACCAGGCAGGACACCGCCATCAGCATATTTGTGGCTTTATTTTTCCTGCTAAACAAGAACTTGGCTTCGGTGGTAAATTTAATTTCCGATTTTTTTAATGCTTTCTCATACTGTATTTTAATGGGGTGAACAAACAGAACCCTAACGTCTTGGTGGAATGGCGTCTCCCCCGCCAGACAGGTGGGAGACCTGGCTTCTGCAGCTCTGTGCAGGGCACTCGTTTCCTGCCTGAAGAGTTTCTCTGCACTCAGGGTAACTGAGTTTGCCAGCCCATTGTTGAGGCTATACAAGGGTGTGTGGTCTAAGACAGCTTCCTTCCTTTTCCCCTGGAAGAGGGACAGTTCCTTCATATGCTACTGGGACAGCATTCGCCTCAGAGAATGCTTAACAGAGCCAACCTTTCTAACCCGTGCGGGGGCGGCGGGCAGATAAAGCAGGTTTTATAGTCACTTGGCACTAGTAGTCACAGCACTACTGGCCAGTGCTGTCCTTTCTCAGTGATTGCCAAGTCTCCCGGCCTTCTCGTTGGAGGCAATGTTGTGTGCTGAGTGACAGGCTTCAGTTTTGACATGGAGCAGAAGGGCAGGAGGCAGAAGAATCTGGCCCACAGCGGCTTGGGCAGCTGTTCTGGAAAGGGGGAAACCTTACAGTGAGCAGCCTCTGGTGTCAGCCTTGGCCTGAAAATCCCTGGGGGCGCTTGCCTCTTCTCTTCTGCTGGATTCCCCTGCTGGATTCCCAGTATCGTAATAAACAGATTTCCCTCCTAGCAGTTCTCATTTGTCTGGACATAGATGAGGTGCGTTTTCATGAAATGCACAACTGTGTAGTGGATTTTATAAATACAGTGACAATTATAAAAGCATTAAGCTGAGACTTTAGAGGGGGTTTGGCAACAAGGGTGAGTTAAGACGTTGCTTTGCAATTATTTGCTTAGGAAGGCTGGGAATGTCTGCAAACTTAAGTTCTGAAGGTTCTCCTTAGCTGTAAGAAGGGCCCAGGCCAGTCTCTTTAGTGAGTGCCTTGGCTGGTTCTGAGTTGCCCTGATCCTCACACTTAGTTTTCCCACCATTGTACTTTACAGTACAATTTACAATATGTCCCCCCAAAAGAGCATTTCCTTTCTCAATTGTCACACGGCTCCCCAGGAGAAGCTTATTTTTAACTTGGAAATGTGTTTTGCCTAAATAATTTTAGCCCAGGAACGGTCATCATAAGTGCCCCGTGTTACAGTATCTGATGGCTGCCACCGTCTTATGGGAAGTCCAGGGGTCACTTTTAACAAACCAGAAATGAGCACTGTACCTGAGGAAAAACATCTTTAAAATGAGATAAAATAACATCAATAAGTAGGATTAGGAAAAAAATCACTACAATATTGATTTGAGAATTTCTCGGTTTAAATTTTTGCCAGAAATAAGTGTGTTGTTTGTACTAAATATTACAAAATTTCGTGTTGGCTCTACGTTAAGTTCTTAATAAACAGGACAAATTAGTAGACATAAATTACTTTATTCGGAGAGTTGGAGAGAACAGAGTCCCTGAGTTCAGTTCCCAATACCCACGTTCCAGCTGTAATACCAGGATTAGAGAAGCAAATACCCTCTTCCGGCTTCCATGGCCAGTGTGCTCACAGGCAAAAACACACACACAGAAACGCGTGCGTGTGGATTTTTCAGACTAAAGATCAATGTTAAGAAGCAGCACAGAATTTTCTTCGTCTCCACAGTGTAAAAAAATGATCACACTCTGCCGGATTTGTCGTTGTAGGTTTCCCCCACTAGCGCACCCCTTGAAGGAGGAACAATGCTGACCATATGTGGCTGGGACTTTGGATTCAAGAAGAATAATAAATTTGATTTAAGAAAAACCAAAGTTCTGCTTGGCAACGAGAGCTGCACCTTGACCTTAGGCGAGAGCACAACAAATACGTAAGGAGCGTTGGTGACTTTGCAAGGCTGGCCTTGGCAGATAGCTCAGGTCTTTTAATTGGATTTTCTAAAAAGAAAGAAAAAAAAATTGTTCAACATGCTCAGCCATGAATCCGCAAGGGTCTTGACCTGTTCTAGCACTCGAAGACATGTTTGGTTTTCTTCTTGTAATCTCATTTTATTAACAGACTAGGGGGAAGGAGAAGGTCACATGGCCTAGAACCATTCAGCATCCACAAGTTGTTCTTAGACTTGTTCGCTCGGTTTAATCTTTATACAGAGATGGATTTAATGCTTGTACTTATTACTGAGGTTTGGGGTGTTTGGTGAGCATCTGTGGATGCAGTTGCACGTGTATCATTGCATGTGGAGGCCAGAAGACAACTTCAGGAACTCAGTCACCTCCTCCCAATGCGGCTACAGGGCTCAGACTCAGGGCATTAGGCTTGTGTGGTGTTTTTCAGCCCCACTAGGCCAGCACCTAAGAAACTACTAAAGCAAACCCCTTCAAAAACCGCCTGCGCAATTTGAAAGAGCCGTTCTTCCCCTTCGGACTTTAAGTGCTGCCCTTGAAGGTCTCTCGTGGGCATCAGCAAGCAGCTTGGTGTCTGTCCTCTGTTCACGAGTCGCCCACTAGTCCTTGGAACAGTGGCAAAGCACCAATCAAATCAAACAGCCTTAAGACTCATTTGAGATGAACGTAAATTTACATCCAGCTCAGACTGGTTGGTGCTGTGCCATCTGGAGAATCCACCAAGTCTTAGTAGGTCTCAGTTCCGCTGTCGCTTAACATTGGGAGAGCTGGGGTACAGCCTACCTGAGCTAAGCCAGAGATCAGCGCTTATGCTCTCTGATCAAGACCTGTGTTTATTCTCCTGTATTCTACAAATCCCTCTAAACTCCCTAAATGCCACAGTAACCCGGAGATTGCCTGTTGTACCCCAGTAGCAACAACCAAAGTTTTAACAGTTGAATCATTATGGTGGTATCTGTTCTATAAATTAAATATATCTAATATAGATTTCATTCCAGGGTCATCATAAGGGACCTTAACATAATAACCAAAACCAATTAATGTCAAGCTTGCTAGGCCAAAAGCCAAAGTGAGTTTACTCTAGAAGCGCATCTCTTGTTTCCAAAACTCTTAATTATTACAATGTGAATTCAGATCTACAAAGAAGAAAAGACAATTCATTCTCGCTTTTTAGAAGTTACTTAGTAAAAAACAAACTATAGTTAAGCTTTATAATATATATTTATATTTGTATATAATTTATTTATATGGTTATAAATATATATTTATAATATAATTAAATTAATTATAAATATAAGTATAATTTTATTATAGCTACATGAGATTACTGGTAAAAAAAATATGGCACCATTGGTAGCTAAGGAGATACCTGAGTTGCTAATGTGCTACTCAATCAAGTATAAGGACCCAAGTTCAATACCCAGCACCCAACTAAAAAGTTGAGCACGGTGGTGCTCGCTGGTAATCCAGCACTGGGGAGGCAGAGACAGAAAGACTCCTGGAGCTTTCTGACCAGCCAGTGTAGCCCCATCTGATATGCAGGTCCCAGAGAGTGCTCATCTCAAAGCCAGGTGGATAGCCCCTGAGAAATAACACCCAAGATTGGCCTCTAGCCTCTACATGCATACCTGTGCCCTCAACAACACACAACCATAATAATTCTATGCAAAAACTGTCATAGTAGCATTATCCCTTATGTGGTTTAAATAAATTTGTAACAACTACAGTCACAGAAATATAGTTGTTGGCATAAGTGGGTGAAGAGACCCAGCTTATTCATAGCTGACGCATAGCTTCAGAGGCGGTGATATAGCAGTCATTATGTTACATGGGCCAAACAACCAAGCACATAACTCGATAGGCTTGGGTTATCGTGCGCTCCTTAGCTGGTGAGTCTGCAGTGGTGACATATGAAGTTCCCTACAGTCAATATCAAGTTTGGCATAACCATTCAAAGAATAGAATCATGTGATTTTTTTTTTCAGCCTTAATACCTCCATGAAACTGAGCTTGCTGTTTGGAATAATGAGCTCACAATTTGGGGTTAATGTCCCATCACAACAAGCGGCCAAACCAGAAAATCAGAAAATGCATGTGGATTTGAAACATATTAAGCTCTGCTCCTTTTCTTCCCCCTTTCAGGTTGAAGTGCACAGTTGGCCCGGTGATGAGTGAGCACTTCAATGTGTCTGTGATAATCTCAAACAGTCGAGAGACAACACAGTACAGTGCCTTTTCCTATGTAGTAAGTCTAAGCATTGCTTTTATTCATGACCTAGGATGTTTGATGTTTATTTCATCTGCTTAAAGGATGGGACTAACGAGTTCCTTTTTGGTTTGGCTGCCCATTCAGGATCCTGTAATAACAAGTATTTCTCCGAGGTATGGCCCACAGGCTGGAGGCACCTTACTCACATTAACTGGAAAATACCTCAACAGTGGCAACTCTAGACACATCTCAATTGGAGGAAAAACATGTACTTTAAAAAGGTATTGTAAAATTATTGCTGTATTAGTATCTGAGCCTAATACGTCTAGCCAAGTTCCTTTGCATCTGCACAGAGCATAATAAAGGTGTATCATTCTCTCCCACTGATGATTCTCCCCATCCAGAATCCATCTGCTCTCTTTTGCTGATTTTTCTATCCTTCCTTTTTATTGCTTAATCCCCATTCTGAGTTTTGTCTTGGTGTACTCTCTTTTGTTTTGGTGAGCCTTACCTGAGCTATACAGTGAACTTAAAACTCTGGTCATTGCCAGTACATCGAAATAAGCCTATCTATCAAGATTCAAAGATAAAGAAGGTATGTGGAGGGACAAAATGGAAGAGGTTGGATTTAAAAGGTGGTTATATTTCACCTTCTTAGAGTCGAATGAGCTAAGCTTATTCAGGTACCAAATGTACTTTGAAGCCTGCTTGAACGGCCAAAGGTTTTGAAGTCACAGATGGCCTTTCAACAAGGCTAAGTGTGGAATCTAGTTGGATGTAAACATGCTACGCTGGGAAGAGCTTTTCTCCTAGGCCACTTGAGAAAATTCCACTGAGTTGTATTTCTCAACTTACAGATGTAATTCTGGAGTATGTATATCACTAATAGCTAATGTCTGCCCTTGACTTTTCTCGTTCCTTTCTTTCTGGTCCTTCGTGTTTGTTCGTTGGTCAGTGTATCCGATAGCATTCTCGAATGCTACACTCCAGCCCAAACTATCTCTGCTGAGTTTCCCGTGAAATTGAAAATCGACTTGGCTAGCCGGGTGACAAGCAGCTTCCGTTACCGGGAAGACCCCATTGTCTATGAAATCCACCCAACCAAATCTTTCATTAGGTGAGTAAAAGCTTCTGATAGGCAGAAGAAAAGCAAGAACAGGATGATTTGGCTGAAGGACACCCAAGGAGTCTGGTATTTTACCCCTCGTTTAAATGCAGCTGTGTTCCTTCCCAAGGCGCCTTTCCAGTTCGGTGGGAAATTGCATTTTAGGTCCTGGGCACAGTCTGACTCTGATGGTCCTTCCGGTTATTCATTTTCTGTTGTGCTTCCGACACCTAGAGAAAAGCAGTTCAACCTGGTGCCATAGTACGTTAGCTCGTTTACATCTGAGTCAGCTCTCCACTGAGCTGCAGGCCTCCTTCTCCCTCTTCCCCCGTTGTGTTGTGGATTCCTTTACACGTACCCATTTCCTCCCTGCACCCGACTCTGGTTTAGTCCTCATCTATTGAGCCACTCCTGTCTCTGCTTCTTTTAGCAGTGACCATAGTCACAGGCATTTTTCCCTGTTTTTTTTTTTTTTTTTTTTTTAAGAGAAGAAAAAAGAAAAGTTCTTTCCCCGCATTCATTCAGTAAAAATGCAGCCATTTCTACAGCTAACAGAATATGATTTTCTTTAAATATTCTCAAATTTTCAAGGCAGAGTCACCCCTGAGCTCCCATGCAACCCTAGAGAGTCCTCTGGCATCACCACTGAGTGAGCTGGCGGGAAAGCTGAACGTTTCCATTTTCTCTTTTATTTTGCCAGCGGCGGAAGCACAATAACAGGTAGCGGCAGGAACCTGAACTCGGTCAGCACCCCAAAGCTGGTGATAGCCATCCATGCCGTGGGTGCGAACTACACAGTGGTAAGTCTTACAGTGGCCGTCCGCTCAGAACCCTGTGCCTCAGGGCACAGGGACATTTTGGCTGCTTTGCCTAGTGACCTGCAGCAGAGGTCAAGCGGTACTTTTGTTCAACAGTAGACTCTTGGGCTGACATTGTAAACGTGTACGTGTGTGTGTGCATGTGTGTGTGTGTGTGTGTGTGTGTGTGTATGTGCACCAGTAAAGACCTTCAGCTTGAGCAGCAGTTTTCAGACTCGTTGGTATAAATACAAACTTGTCACAAGCCAAGGGTCTTCTGGGAAGAACAGTCGCAACTGAAGAAGTGCCTTCATCAGAGTGGCCTTCGGGCAAGTTTCTAGGGGCATGTTTTATTATTGTTGTTAATGTTGGAAGGACCAGTGTATAAATGATGCCCTCCCTAAGTCCTGGGAGGGATAGAAAGGTCACAGGAGCCCGGAGAATAAGCCAGTATGCAGAATTCCTCTAGGGTCTTTCCTGCGGTTCCTGCTTCCATATTCCTCCTTGAGTTCCTGTCCTGATGTTCCTCAGTGGTGAGGTGTGATCTGAGGGTTGTGAGATGAAATAAACCCTCTCCCCCAAGTAGATTTGGGTCCTGGAGCTTTGTCACAGCAGTGACAACCTAATTAGCACAGCCCGAGATGAGTCTCTTAAGTGAAAAAAAGTATGACAGGCATTTTTATGAATGAGATGCATAAATACTATGTTGCAATCATAATCATGTATTTTTGTTTTTCTTTAGACGTATACTAATGATACTGGTAAGCAAGATAGGTCTACATTATAAATACAAAAGCATTATAGGTACAGATATTATAAGTAGATGTGTTTCTTGTAGCATATATAATCAAAGATGATTTTGAGTAGTGAAATTAAGAAATCTTAAACTATTACACATCTCTTGATCAAAATAATAATTCAAAACAGCACCCACCCTAGTCCTCTGTGTATCTCAGACTGTGGATCAAAACCCTTTTCCTTGCATTTCCTTACCGTGGTCCTTGTCTCTTTATTAGCATATGGAGGATGCTCTAATAAAGTATTATTAGCAAGTATGCCAACAGTATTGTTTTTCATTTCTCTACATATTTTATTTGCGAGGTCTCTCTCTGTCTGTCTCTCTCTTTCTCTGTCTCTCTGTCTCTCTCTCCCTCTCTCCTTCTCCTTCCTTCTTCCTCTTTCTCTTCCTCTCCCTCCCTCCCTCTCCCTCTCTCTCTGTCTATCTCATACAGTCTCAGTTGGGCAAGTAGTAGATTGAATTATAGCACTTTCCTTGAAATTCCCCCATCCAATATTTCTTAAGGGATAAAGCCACTCTAGTTTTTAATTATAGAAAGCAATTTGGGGCTAAAAATGTCAAGCCAAATCACCAAACACAAAGGTCATCTCAAATGAGATTTCCTCTTGACCCTCTCAGTCATCCACATTGCATCACCTCTAACAAGTATTATTAGATTCTTATCATATTTCCGAGAGATGATGCTCCAGGGAGTCACAGCATGAAGTTAAGGACCTTGAAGCCAATCCCCATACATGGCCACAAACAAAGTTACAATACCACTGCTATTCATTTAGGAGACATCACTTCTCCAGAACCAAGATACTATTTTACTTTAACCAAATAACAATAACAGTAACCCTTTTTGGTGTTGGCATGTGACTTTTTAAAGTTGGGTTTATGAAATGATTCATTTACTGAAGGGCAAGCCTACCCATTATTAAGATAATGGCTGAGCTCGCTTTCATCCCCCTTGCCCAAAGATGATGTATAGAATGACTCTTTGCTTCAGCCATTTATTTGTAATTAAATGCTTGCTTGAAGCTGTTAGTGTCGAATATAAGAGAGGCATACCCTAAGAAAGACTCAAACAGTAGCAGATTTTTGTTAAAAGACCTAAGGGTCTACACATCTGGAAATACAACCTCCTCTTGTTTGAGTCAATACTGTAATTCTATGCATTAGTATTTGACAGGAGTGAGAAATGTAAGAGATATTCTATTTATGTTCTTATTATTTCTTAATTTACTGCCATTTCTAAACTCTGCTGTATGCAGAGGTGCATGTTTCTTCCCCATTCCCTGTGGCTTATAGAGTTTAAAGTTGACCAAGATGAATCAAACGCATTTATTATTGAACATATAAAAACTCATGGTCAGGTCTGATGTACAAATATATTCAGCCACAATAATTTTTAAATTATTTTTATAATAAATTTTTAATTCCAATAAACTCGGAGCAATAAAATGTAGAAATAATTGATTTAACAAAATATCGATTAATGCATTAGTATGTGCTGTGTCCTAGATTGTTCTGTGGTTCCTAGGTTTTTATTATTATACAGAGAATTATTGTGGTAGCAGCAACATCTTTCATTTCCGCTTTACAAGCTCATAGGAATAAATAGCTCTTAATGTTATGACATTACATTTGATAGGAAACTAAATATTGCAATATATTTTATCCATGTAATGTCTCTGTTTTATCTGATTCCAACGTACATTCTTTACAAACAGACTATTTTAAAATTATTAAGAAGAAACTATCACCACAGTAAATTCTGTGCTTTTTATGCATATCCTGAAGCCTTTGGCTATTGTGAGCATAAGTAATTGTTTTATCTCCAACTATACTTGTAAAGAAAAGGAAATCTAAGGGGTGTTGTTACCTGTTTGTCTTTCCCTTGGGGGAGAAGCACAGCCCTCTGACTTTAAATGCACCACTTTTGTGTGGCTGGTTTCAGTCAAACACAATCAAAAGGAAAGGAAGCTGCATTTTCCAAAATTCCATAAATCAGAATTTCAAAGAGGAAGATTTGAAATGAGAAGCGAAAGGATATAAAACATTAACAGCAGAGCCTTTGTAACAGGGACAGCATTATTTAGAGGTGCTACAAGGGGAAACAGAAACAAGGCTCAGTCTTGAGGATACCAAACACTGATGATTATTAAGCCTTGGAAACACCCTACTCCATCGTCAGATGTGTGACCAGATGTTTTATCTAAAAATGGAGCCAGGCAATGATGGGTCCCCCCTATAATCCCAGCACCTGGGAGGCAGAGGCAGTCGGATCACTGAGTTCTAGGCCATCCTGGTCAACAGAGTGAGTTCTAGGACCACAAGGCCCATACAAAGAACCCCTGCCCCATCCCCAAAAAAGGGGCAACATGACACCTTCCCATGGAAATACAGGGACTATTAGATGAGACTGACTTTGTATTTTGAAACTAACCCTTACTACTGAACACACTAAGAAGGATGTGGGAACATTATCAGATGTGGTGCAAACCTCAAAGAACTTTGCAAGTGATAAAACGTTGTGCCATGAAACAGCCCACACTGAGAAGAACGCTTAAATCTTATTTACTAAGTAAGGAAACTGAGTTTCTAAGTGACACCTTTATCACAGTTCTTAAAAGTGGGATCTGAATCAAGGGTTTTCTAAGTTCTCAAGGCCCGGCCCCTGTGAGCCCATAACTGCTTTACAGAGTGAGGAGGTGGTCCCCCCAGAAAAGTGCCTTGTTGATCTAAGGAAAATCACATGATGGGGAATGGGGAGAGGCTGCCGCTACTTCACTGTAGTCCACGCGCAGCCCGCGAAGCTCAGACAGTCGTTTGGAAAAGTTTTACTTCCACCTTGTTTCCCAACATCTCTGACTGCTGATGTGTTTCGAGTTGTGATTCTGCAGTTGTGAAATAGCCAAGCGGTGCGGATGCTGATGGTGGGAACTCTGTCCTCTGCAGGCTTGTCAGCATCGCTCTGATTCCGAGATCATCTGTTGTACAACTCCTTCCCTGCAACAGCTGGGCCTGCAGCTCCCACTGAGGACCAAAGCCTTCTTCCTCTTAGACGGGATCCTTTCCAAACACTTTGATCTCACTTATGTACATAATCCTGTGTTTAAGCCTTTTGAAAAGCCAGTAATGATCTCCATGGGCAATGAAAATGTAGTGGAAATTAAGGTAAGGGTTGTTTAAAATACTCTCTTAAATGAACTTGAGCTGCTCTGTTGGTTTCTCCGCCGTGTGAATAGACTCGTTGTGTTTGCTCGGTGTATCTTATTCAACATCAGCAAATATCAAAGCTCTGGAAACAAATCTTTTTGGCAGAAAACTAGAAGATAAGTGTAGTGATCCATTGCTTTTTAACGAAGCATTTAAGACCGCTTCCTTGAGTACATATTAGAAAGTAACAAATGCTGAGCATAAATCTATCAAACAGGCTCCCCGCTGATGCTATCGTGATGACGTGATGGTATACAGTCCCTCGTGGGCTTCACCTGTGCTGCTTATTGGAAGACCGAGGGCTGTGATAGTAAATGCCTTAGTTGCAGCGTCATGCTTCCTTGTAGTATGTGATGTTTTATAGCTGTGTGTAGCCAGTTGCAGGGGAGGGGGAGGGGCAGGCATAGCATGGTAAATATTTGAAGACCGGAGGTCAACTTTTCAGTGTTGGTTTTTCTTCTTGTACCTTCTCTCTCTCTCTCTCTCTCTCTCTCTCTCTCTCTCTCTCTCTCTCTCTCTCTCTCTCTTTCTCTCTCACTCTCTCACTCTCTCTCTGTCTCTGTCTCTGTCTGTCTCTCTGTCTCTGTCTCTCTCTCTGTCTGTCTGTCTCTCTGTCTCTGTCTCTCTCTCTGTCTGTCTGTCTCTCTCTCTCTCTCTCCTTCCTGCCCCCTCTCTCTATATGTATATGTATGTGTGTATTCTTATAGAATTTCATAAACACATGGTATATTTTGTCCAAACTCACTCCCCACTCTTCCCAGATACCTGCCCACTCCCTTCTCAACTTCATGTCCTCTTAAAAAATAATAATAACCTACCAAATCCAATTTGCATCTCCCTTATTATATTCCTTGACTTGGGTCATCCACTGGAATGCACTTGTAGTTGACTTACCAGAAACCACACTCTTAAGAAATAACCAGCTGTCCTCCAAAATTCCCACACATGGCAACTCCCTAGCTGGGAGTGGGAGCTCACGTACGGGTCCTGTGCAAACAGCTGTGTGCTCCTGAACGAACAGTTCAGACATGAACTGTTTGGAATGAACAACCAGAAGACACGGCTTCACACTGCTGATCCCCACCTTCTGACTCTTACAATCTTTCTACCCTGACCCCCACCCCCACCCCACCCCTCCTCCAAGATACGGTCCCTGAGACTTGGGAGAAAAGGCTGGAATGGATGTTCCATTTGTGGCTTAGCACTCTGCTAACGCTGCTTTTCTGCACTTTGACCAGGTCTGGGTTTCTATATTTACCACCATGCAATGCACTACGTCCCCCGACGAAGTCTGAAGGCTACACTAATCTACAAGCATAGAGATAGGAATTTAGGGGACGGTTGAATTTTTATGCCTCTTTAGCAAAATAATGGTAGTGGGTTTGCCTCCATGGAAACTGTCAGCTCCTTGACCACATTGCACAGCAAGGTTCATAATTGGGGCCCTAATGTTTTTTACATGGTCTTTGGGGATTTAACTCATCTTATATTGGCTCGGCCATTTCATAGGTGTGGTCAAATCTGAGCTGATTTATAAATGAATCTGGGTTACCTCGGGAATACATTAGCTTCTAAAACCTACTTAACACACAGTAACTGATCACCTTCCTGCTCAGATAAAGATTACTAAAGCCCAGCTAGAGATAATAAGGACTCGAATCAGCTCTCTTTTGTTATTTTGGTCACTTCTCCTTCAGATAATAAGAAAGTTAGCAAAATGATCAAGATCTCAGCTTTCCACAGTCCTCTCAACTAGCAAAGTATTCGTCCCTCACAAGCTGTTGTTTGAGACATTGAGAATGTTTTCTTCTAAAGAACATCTGAACGCACAATGAACACACATGAAAATGGGAGTGGCCCCTGCTCAGGTGTGATGTGGTGGTGTGGGTCATCTCCCTCTGGGTGACATGTCCACTGTAATAGTTCTACTTTTTCAGGGAGATTTTTTTATCTCTGAGGGAACCCATGTTCACACTCACACACTCACTAACCCCACCACTGCATTTTTGTATAATAATTAAGTAAACCCAGCATGAAATTAAATGGAAGCCTGCTTCACTGAACAGTATGTTCACCACACCAAAGTTCTTTTCGTCTGCTTCTTTAATTAGTTTTAGAAAAAGAGAAAGGGTCTTTTCTTTTTATCACTTCTTTCCTTTTTTCCACAATAAAACTAATCTAGTGTGACCTTTTGCTTTCAACAATAACGGTTTGCTGTTTGAAAGATTCCATTTGGTTTTTCTTGATGAAAACAAAGGTCTGTGTGCAAATAGTTTTATGCCACCCCCAAAACACCATTTTCCTGTTCCTGTGTCATGATGGCCAGATTAGAGATAAGTGGTTCTTTACCCTTTCAAACCTAGTATTTGATGAGAAAGAAACTCTTCTCTGTAAATTAAGCAGCCATTATTCAATGTCCTACAAAGTTTGTGGACCAAGAAAAACATAACTTGACATCATCCAAAGTCTGTTAATGGTATTTCCAACACGGCCCAAGTTCCCTAGAGATGGGCTCAAAGCAGTTCCCTTTCTTTGCTGTATAAAGTTCACTCATTCTAACAAGTCTACAGCATTTGTACGCCACAAAGCTGTGCTCCACTGGGGACAGGAGAGTTTCGGGTAATTGTTTTAGTGTCCTGATTCAGTCTTTTCCTATACACCAGTTTATGTAAGTCTAGGAAAAAATATGAGTGGAATATATGACCTTATTTACTGTAGCAGCATTTTAATCCTTTATCAATTTCTAAAATTGATCGCTTTGCACCCTCTGCCTCTCCTGAACTCCCAATAGTGTGATTTTTTTTTTTTTTTTTTTTTTTTTTTTTGTTAAAAGGAATTTCTTGTTCTTTTTCCATTGCCATTCAAACACAAGTGCAAAGGTCTCTGCCTCCCTCTAATGAAAGTGCTGTGGTGTCTGAGTGTGGCTTGGTTGTCGGGCCTAACCAATAACACTAACCAAAAAAAAAAAAAAAAGTTTAACAAAAGAGAGTGGGATCCGGAAAGGCGAGTCAGTGGTGAAAGCTGCATGCTGCTCTTGCAGAAGATCTGATTGGTTCCCAGCACCCATGCCAAAGAGTCAGCCGCCTGTAACTTCAACTCCAGGGGATCCCATCACCTCTTGTGGACTCTGCTTGTGCACCGAGAAACACACGTGTGCACATAACAAATAAAGAAGAGGGTGGGAGGACCCAGAGGGGAAGGAGGAGGGGACTTATAGTTAGGGGCCATAGTGTATGCTCTCGAGGATAGGAGAATAAGGAGTTCTAGCCCAGTATGGGTTACGTAGCGAAACAATGTCAGAAAGCAGCATCTGCGGGAAAAATTGCACTGTGAAATTTGTCTTTTACTGCCAGGAGGAGTTCACATTTCTCAACCAGATGTACCTATAAGATGTACCTGGTTTAGAGAGGATCCTGATAGTTTTCAGCCCCCATTGTGGGATCTGCCTCAGCAACTAGTTGGGCCTGGTGACTATGCAAAGGGACCAGCCACAGTAGCACCAAATTTTGGTCATTCGTTAATGATCAACCAGAAATCCTATCAATGTTAGAAGTAGCTGAAGTCCACCAGGAGTACTTGGGAAAGGTGTTGTAGAGTAAGCTCTTCTTTGGGGGTACACAGTGGGGTTCCGGGAGCAATAGCGCCCACACTTATGAAGGATCACAGTAGCACAGGCTTTTGGTTTATGTTATTTAAATCTTGTGTGAGCCTTTGAGGTTAGGAGGCCAGTAGGTATTGTTCCTATTAACAAGTAAATAAACAAGTTTAGAAAGATTAACTTGTCCTGGGGTCCTCTAGGGAGCAAACAGTGGTACTAAAACTTACATGCAACTTTCCTGAGTCCAAACTCCATAGAATTCACTGAATTACAGTGTTTCTAATTATTCACTTTCATTTAATGAATGTAAAAATAATTTATAGCAGAGAAATTTTATCACGTGACATAGATTGTGCACACTTATTTGAGTGAAATAACTCTAAACATTTTCAGGTGTAAGTGTGGGTACCTGTGGAGTCGAAAAGAATGTGGATCCCCTGGAGCTAGAATGTTGTAAGCCATGTGAATGATGGGAACTGAACTTAGGTTCTCTGGAAGGGTGGTGAACAGTTAACTGCTGAGTCATCTTTCTAGTCTAAACTTTCTTCAAACATCTATTATTTGATGAGAGAGTCTTTGTTTTTCCCAAGTTGTCATTCATTGGGTGAGAAGTAGATTTTGCATCAGATAGAATTTGCTAAGATTTGTGTCTTTGTCCCATCTTGAAGCTTAGTTCTCCTCCTGTAAATCAGCGATCACAAAATAGGACGTCTTTACAGAAGAAAACGAGATCATTGTAACTCTGGTTGCTCTTTGTGTCTAAAGAACTGAAGCTCTCCCCATAGGAAGAACAATGATATCAACCAACCAGACCCCCACCCCCACCCAGAGCTCCCAGAGACTAAACCACCAACCAAAGTGTACACATGGAGAGACCCATGGCTCCAGATGGATATGTAGCAGAGGATGGCACTGTCTGACATCAGGAAGAGAGGCCCTTGGTCCCTTGAAGGCTAGATGCCCCAGTGCAGGGGTATGCCGGGGCAGGAGTGAGTGCATATGTTGGGGATCACCCTCAAAGAAGCAGGGGGACCACCCTCAAAGAAGTAGGGGGAGCACCCTCAAAGAAGCAGGGGGACCACCCTCAAAGAAGCAGGGGGACCACCCTCAAAGAAGCAGGGGGACCACCCTCAAAGAAGCAGGGGGAGCAGGGATGGGATAGGGTATTTTCAGAGGAGAAACCGGGAAAGGGGATAACATTTGAAATGTAAATAAATAAAATATTCAATTTTTTAAAAAATCAATAAAGCAAAGCTCTCTTGCTTACTCCATTTTATTTAGAATCCCGTATATTGTCACTCAATGCCTACAGAACTGAGCTGACTTTGTAAATGTATTCTTCTACTCGCTAAATAGTTGATAATTAATAATGGAAGCCTTAAAATGGTTTCCGAGATCGTTTTCCAAGGCTCAACAAAGCCACATTTACATAGAATACAGAAGCTAAACTGCATCTATTTTTGTCCTGCCTGCTTTGGTGCGGGTTTCTCTTAGACAGCTAGGGCAGCTGGGGTCTCCCTCGCCTGTCTATGCCTTTCTATCTGATTTCAGCTTTTAAAGGCATTTCATCTTCAGTACTGTTGGTGACATATAGCCTATAAGCCAGTGTTCGTCACGCGTTCCATGATGGTTATGAATAAAAATTCAGTCTTTTAGTTGTTAATTCTTCTGAACACATGAGTCCTGGAGAAGAACATGCATTATTGCCCTCCCCCTCCCCCCCAGCTATCCTCTAAGCTCACAAGGCACATGTTAGGGCATCTCTCATAAATCAAGCCCTCTGGTTCTTTAATATCTTTTCCCTGTCATTCCCTGAATTCCCTCCAGTATGTGAGTAAGCGCCCGCGCCCTTTCTAGACCTAACCAACAAGTTGTCATTTTAAACCCCAAAGTGACCCGTGAGATTTATGTGCTTCTCTGTTGAATTACCCTGCGTGGCTGACCTAGATCAATGGCTTGCTCCCACTGCCTCTGGAAGCACAATAGGACAGGGTTGGTCTGTGTTCGTTTCTTCAATAGAGTCTTAGAATATAAAGATGTGCCTTCTTTCCGATATTCCTATTTCTAAAATGCTATCAGACCCACCCAGCTTGAAACCTATTAGACACTGCAAGGAAAAGCAGTTTGTGGACACACTCAAGAGCTTGTAAGACAGAGTTGCAGCGCTGTCTGATTTTAGAAGCTGTTCCTTATCCATAAGGAAAACAGTAACAGGTTTTGATGGCTCTCTCTTCCAAGTAACAACCAGCTTTCATAAATTAACTACTCATTAGGTCTTGATATAAAATAATATATATTAATGTTCTGTACTTCTTTTCCAAGACTAAAAATGTTGGTGTCTTAACATTTAACATTCCTGATGTTAATTCAAGTTAACTATGTCAAGTTGGGTAATGGTAACCTCAAAAAGCTACATAATTATTCAAAATAATGCAATTGTGCTCTCAGATCCTAATGAAGGTCATACAGCATCTTCTGAGAATTTCACTGAAAGGAATCTATGTATGTACATTGTTCAACTAAGCAAGAAGAATAAAGAGAAACTGCTCCGCTCAAACAGCCAAAGGAATGTATTGACAATTCCTTGGGTCTCTGGAGATGAGACCTTGGCTTTGGCACTTGCCAAAGTGTTCAGTGTGATTCCAAAAGTGAATCATTGCAGAAGGTAGCGCTTAGCAATTCAGCAGGTTGAGCTGCTAAACTCAAAGCTGTTTTTTTTTTTTTTTGTCAAACGTCCATACTCAGTGTCATGATTATGCATGACAGTTTCCAAAATAAGGACACGATATTCCCTTTCCTCTTCTCTAAAATTGAACCTGATGGAAAACCTCCTCTTACCACTCCTGCCTAGAGAGTGTCCTGAAATGCTCAAAACTCCCTGTCAGGCAACCCAACTCCCATCAAGCTGAGCATCATAAAAATAAAAAAAATTAAAAAATCAGATTTCATAGGCAACATCCTCTGCGTTTGCTATGTCCTTGGCTTCCTTCTAGACCTGCCAAGTGTTCCTAGTGACCCAAGAAGTGTTAATGACCTTTCATTTCTGTTTTCTTGCTCCCTTCCAGGGAGATGACATCGACCCTGAGGCAGTTAAAGGTGAAGTGTTAAAGGTTGGGAATCAGAGCTGTGAAAGTCTCCTGTGGCATTCCGAAGCCCTGCTATGTAGAGTCCCCAGCGACCTGCTGAAACTGAACAGCGAGCTAAATATAGAGGTGGGGTTCCCGCAAGCCTTTCAGGATGGAAATAAGGATGCCGTGGCAGTGATGTCACCAGGAGGCTTAAAATAAATCACTAAAGCTCATCTCTACATTGGCTGTAGTTCATCAGCCCAGCCTCGGTTGCTAACTGGGATTTGAGAAGTGCTGAGGTTTTTAATCACACTGTCTCTTTCCCCTGGGTCCAGAGTGGAATTCCCAAAAGTCATCTTACTAGCACTGCTTCCCCGTCATGCCACACTCTTGCCAGACTGTGCTGCCCTTCTCAGAAGGAACGGAACACATGCAAGGGTGTCCCTTCTTCCACTTTCTACCAGGCTAAGGGGCTTCCTCACTCTCAGTGGTCACAATGCGTAGAACTCTACAAAAGAGACGCATCCACCTGGCGGAGTAAAGTGGAAGCCCAGTTGTTGCATATCACCTTTCGTGCACACAACTAAATCAGATAACCCAGAACACGAATGTTTCTTTATTCTCTCCCCCCCCCCCCCCGCCCAATGGTCTATTTCTGATAAATAACTCACATACCACACAATTTACCACTCAAAATATACAGTTCAACAGGCATGGAATGTTGGAATTGTAATTTCTGTAAATCAGGGTAGCACACATATATTGTAAAGTTTGCTTTTTTAAATAATATTAAATGTACAATTCAAAGGCATGAATGATACTCATAATGTGCATTACCAGCATTCTCTGTAAGTCACAAGCCTTCCCAAACAGATGCTACGTAATGGACTAAGGAATAATTCCCCACCTTCTTCTCCGGCAGCCCTGTAACCTCCAATCTCCCCTTTTTCCTCGACGAATTTGCTGACCTGGATATTTCATCTAAGACAAACCATACTGTTATTTGTCTTTTGGCATCTGGCTCGTTTAACTTGGCAAATATTTTTGTGGTTCATTCTAGTTTCTGGCTGAATGATATCTTATTTCATGCCTACCATATATTGCTTACTCAAGAAACAGTAGCTTTGAAGGATTGCTGAAGTCTTCTGGACATGTGAAGAAATGGGAATACACAAGTAAACTACAAAGTCTCAGACCGAATGTAGAACCTAGCGTTGAAATTTTAGAATGAACATCAATTGTAAAAGTCGCAAAGCACTGGAGCTGGGAGAAGCCATGTGATTTCGTCTATATATCAAGGTGGAAATAAAGAGACCATGAGATATTATTACCTTATAATAAAATGGTCTCCCCTCTGAGGAGAAACATTTTCTGCTAGGCTTTCCACCCTCCCAAATGCGACATACATTTTATTTATTCATACTTCTATGATATCATAAAACTTGCTCTAGCCATTTCCCTTCATTATACTTTAGTTCCTCAAGATCAAAGAAATATTTGTTTATCTAAGTTATGTCCTAATTATAGCAGCACTGAGACAGAATTGAGGAAATTCTCACTTACTCTGAAGGTCATCATGCACCTTCTAGAATAGTGGTCACCAGGTGCTAGTTGAGGCCCAGAGAAACTCGGTTCCGCATAGATAGTATGTTTTATATCAGTCTTGGCCAGAATCTGACTTTGCTCCTTATTTATTTCCAGTGGAAGCAAGCAGTGTCTTCAACTGTCCTTGGGAAAGTGATCGTTCAACCGGATCAGAATTTTACAGGATTGATCATTGGTGCGGTCTCAATATCAGTAGTAATTTTGTTATTATCCGGGCTCTTCCTGTGGCTGAGAAAGAGAAAGCATAAAGGTGCATATTTTATTTATTGTCTAAGAAGCTACAGTAACGATATAGTGATTCCATCCCGCACTGTCGTGGAGATATATGGGTTGTCTAATAAGCATTCAAAAGAGGCTGTGAGTTCTGGGCACTGGGTCAAAGTCTCCTGGGACCTTTGACAGCAAAGTCTTTAACGAGCTTTCTCTTTCTCTCTGTTTTAAGATCTGGGCAGTGAATTAGTTCGCTATGACGCAAGAGTACACACTCCTCATTTGGATAGGCTTGTAAGTGCCCGAAGTGTAAGTCCAACTACAGAGATGGTTTCAAATGAGTCTGTAGACTACAGAGCTACTTTTCCAGAAGGTATAATTCAGTTTACTATCCTGAGAAATTTCTATACATAGACCTCTGTGAGCTGTGGCATTGTTCTTGCTTTTTGCTTTTTGGTTTTGTTTTTTTTTTCCTTACATTTTTATACAAGTAGGAAAAAAGTGTTGACCTCTGCCAAAGGAGTATTTAACTTGATGCAGAATTGCATGGCCTCCACTTTATAGCCAAATGCATGCAGGTATCATATTGGAATCTCAGCATCTGCAAGCTCTGCTCACATTCAGAAAAGTTCACTTTAGAATTGTTTGAGCAACGTAACTTATATCAGCAACGCTTAGACACTGAGCTCTCCTTAACCCTTCAGCTAGACTCTAGTTATAAAATGTTTTTATTTAAATATAATTTTTAAAGTGCTATCTTTGGGGGGAAACTTTTGAATTACACCATTAGTAACCTTTTAAGACATTCTCAATTAGCATCATTTTTACCTACCACCATCTATGGCTTGAATATATTTTGAGACTTATCCAAGAAAACCCTCCAGTCCTGCTATTCATCAACATCATCTGCTTTGCAAAACACCAGACCGACAAATGGCCAGGGTGGCCAGGGCACTTCACATTGTTTTTATTCAAACATGCCCTGCACAAAGCAAAATGTCTGTATTGTACCAGGCCGATTATCTTTAGAAGTTACAGGACGTGAGTCAAGTACAAGCACTTCCCTGTTGAAATATCTACTGTTGGATAAATAAAGTGAGTCACAGACACTTGCAGATCCTGAGAAGTTAGAAGCTGCTCATCCAAGCCAGTACACCAGGAAGTGAGACACTTAGCATTCCAAGTTTCTCACTGCTTGTTGCCCTTCCTGAGACTTAGGTTAGTTCTCCAGAGATCATCCAGTGCCCCACACTACTCCATTCACTGTTAGAAAGAAACCCAATCCTTTAAGAATGTGGACAAATCAAGCTCAGTGCATGCTTTTAAACTTCAGATATAATTAGTCGTTCATAACCGTGCTTAATAGCTCTGACCTGGAACTCTTGAGGTTTGCAACTAATTGCTTTTTACAAAGCTTTCCTGGGCATGAGCAGTGATTGTCTATAACATGCTTACAGCCTGAGAAACAGGACCTAAGTTTGTATCACCAGAACGTACATAAAAGTCACATACCCTGGGCGTGTAGGGCACACATCCTTAGAGTGTGTTGGCCAAGCAGCTCCAAATTCAGTTAGAAATAAAGTGGAGGGGGATTGAGGTAGGCACATACAGGCACACACACCATAAAGCTTTCTTGATCTTTAAATTGTGTGTGTGTGAGTGTGTGTGTGTGTGTGTGTGTGTGTGTGTGTGTGTGTGATGAAAGGTGGGTTAGGTAAGTGACCCCCAATAGCCACAACAGATAATAGTTTGCTTTCAGTCAAACAAGAAACTCCGTACTTAAGAAAGCTGATGATGTCATGACTATTTCTAACTCCACTTAAACATGTTTAGTGTTTTCCACAGTAGCCCTTTTGGTTAATAAAACTTAAACTTACTCAGCCAGACAATAAATTTCAAAAATACCTCCAGAAATGTTTTTTGGAAGGGCCTTTATAGTCATAATAATCAGTAGCTCAAAACAAACAAATGCAACCTCCCAGGAAGACTCTAGAACTTTAAAGAGGACCCCACAAATGGTGGGTAAAGTGAAAAGGAAGACTTGTTCCCTGCACACCCCTTTAATAACACGCAGTCAAATGAGGATTTTCTAACCTGTTTCTTCACCCTCTCTTTCCTTTGCACCTGGAGTTCAGAGCTGTAGAGTCTCAGAGGCTGAGGAGGAACTTTTTCAAGATACAAAATAAAGGTCTCCTGAAGGGAACTCCTCCTGAGCCTTGGTTAACTCCGATACACAGAGAAGCCAGTTTAGATCATCCAGATGTAATCCTGCTGAAATGTCATAGAGAATTCTGGGTCCCCATGGGGGGGAAATACTATTCTCACAAGCTATAGAGAGTTCTACGGTTGCTATTGGTTACGTTTAGGGTGTGTACTCTCTCATCCTTAGGATACAAGCAAGGAGGAAAGCAAGCCATGAGGGAGAAGCTTGTTTACCAAGCCATGACTCATGTTAGGCGAGTGAGGAATGTAAAACACTAAGAAATCCTCACACCACACACACACACACACACACACACACACACACACACACACCAATAATAATTATTATAATTTTTTTAATTAGAAAGCAAGATGGGTCAGAAAGTAAATACAATTGCCAACAATCCTAGTGAGTTAATTTGATACCTAGAACTCATGTAAAGGTAGAAGGGGAGCTCCAACTTCACAGAACTCTCTTCTGGACACACACTCACACACACACACACACACACACACACACACACACACACACACACTGCCAGCCAGTTGCTGTGATTCTGATGTTAGATCTTAGTTGTGGATGGTGTTCCAGTGGGAAATGCAAAGCGTCTGGTGACTTTTTTTTTTTTTTTTTTTTTTTTTTTGCCTCATTTAGGGTTAAAAGCACTTGGTGCCACAGCTCCTTAGCCTTGGCATGTAAGTGCCATCTCCCTACCAAAAAAACCTTGCTTAAGGGTCCTAGAGCACCTTGGTTGTAAAGATGGGCTAATGGGAAACTGAACCCTGCCCAGAGGCCCTCAACTGAACAGTGGTAGGGCACACTAGCACAGATCCGAACTGCCCTGCTCTAAGCAGCCATGACACTCTGAGACCCCCCCCCCCCACAATGAGGGAGAACTTACCTCTGCTGCGTGAGACTCTCAATCCTGAGAATGTAGTGTTATTTACTTCTAATGCTATATAAGTGCAGGTCAACAACAGTAACACAAAATTTGAAAATAAAAAAGAGTTGATGTGTGTGTGTGTGTGTGTGTGTGTGTGTGTGTGTGTGCGCGCGCGCCTGTGTTTGCATGTCCTTGTACCTATCTGTGGGGCCCAGAGCAAGATGACAGCAGCCCTTGCTATCACTCTTGGCCTTGTTACCTTGTGACAATGCTCTGTCGCTGAACCTGATGCTCCTCTTTTTTGCTGGGCTCGCTTATAAGCTCTAGGAATCCAACTGTCTTGACTCTGCAATGCTTGGCTTTGTTTATGTGGCAACTGGGGGCGTTGAACTCAAGTATACTTGTAAAGCCAGTACTGTTACCCACTGAGCCATCCCCCCAGCCCTTCAG